>NW_024718744.1:0-8707 GCF_018991925.1 Homarus americanus
TCGGCCGACACAGACTCAAAGGGGCGGGTGGGGTTGTCGTCACTCATGAAGGGTACCTGCTGCTGGCTGGGTTGTAATACGTGGCGGGGCTTACACACCTGGACAGCATTGGAGATGTCGGGGTCGGTGCCAGGCCGGAACGCAGTCTGTCGTGCACGTCGTTTGGTGGCCTCAGCTCCACGGTGACTGTCGTGAAGGCGAGCCAGGGCGTGGGGACGTGATGCAGCAGGGACAACTACCGAAGGAGAGGTGTCACTGGCCAGAGGTGGGGGTAGGGCGGCAGCAGGGTAGTTGCTGCTCCCTTCATGCACCCTGTTGGCGTAATTTACCTCGAGAATCGGTGTTGGGAAGTCCTGGGAGATGGTGGCCAACTCTTGACAATGTCTGTAGGACAGCAAGGGAGTCGGGACACCATTATGCACGTCAATCCAGGCCTGACACGACCTGTTGCCAAAGGTGACATGTGCATAGAGTGAACCCAGGGCTGGGGCCATCTGTGAACCATCTGCTGTGACGCAGAGGTCCTCGGGAGGCGGTCCTAGATCGCTTGGAGAGAGCCCCAAGCATCGCAAATGCTGGGGACCGATGACTGTAGCATCAGCGCCGGTGTCAGGCAACATCTGAAGACGGGATGACACACCGCCGTAGGTCACGATGACGCTGATGTACTGGGGGGCTTTGGTCCTGGGATGCGAGTACACCCTCCTAAAATGGGTCGGGCTTTGTCCCGGGTCGTCGTGCCTCTGATTTGGCGACTGTGGGCGGCCCTCACTGGTGGGGCGACTTTAAACCTTCCTTAGGTTCGTGGTGGGCAACACTGTATGGCTAATTGAACCATGCGCGCGTGGCCCGCGCGGGTACGCTATTTGCAGGTAATTTGGGCAGCTGGACATACCTGTGTTCCGTGCTGCTTACCACAGTTGTTGCAAAATGAACCGGGCGTGGACGTGGTGGGCGAAGGCGTAGGAGCAGACTTCTTGTCCTTCTTGTACCGGGAAACAGCGCGTACAGCTGTAGGGGGAGCTCGGATGGCAGAGGTGGCACACCTGGCAGCCTCATAGGAGCGACATATCGTCAACACATCCTGAAGAGGAGAGTCCGGGGAGGCAGGGTATTGAACAAATTCCTCGTCCTTGACACCATCAGGATCACCTGCTTCGCTGGGTCTCCTCCGCACTGCTGGTGGTAGCCTAAACATATATCTACCTCTTGAGGCTCTCTTAAGACTTCGTACATAAAGGCGTCAAGATTTCACCCTCTAATCTGTCTCTATTCAAACAATTCCCTCCTGCGCAGAGCTTCATTCTGCTGTCCTTTGATGTGCCGTTGTAGAACGTCCAGTACCTCCTCTACAGACAGCGAAGAGGTTTGGGGTACCTGCAACGTATGTTCTAAGACACGCTGAACTTCCAAGGACAGGCACATACGCAGCTGGATGAGTTGTTTAGGCTGTGACAAACTCTGGAGATCCACCATTGTAGCATAATCAGCCCACCGCCGCCGCCATTCGCGAAAAGTCTGGAAATTTACATCAGGCTCCAAGATGGGCGGTGTTTGAGCTGCTGCTTTAGGTGGGGCTGGGGGGCGTGAAGGAAGCATGGATGAGGTATCTGAACCATTCAGTACCGAGGCAGTGTTAGAGCCAGGGGCTTGGTTAACAGTGAGGCGAGATATCAAGGCTTCAAACCGTGCACTGTCTTCCATTCTCCGTTGGTGGTCTCGTTCTGCCTCTGCCTGCCTTCTGTGCTCATCCGCCAAACGTCTGTGAGCTTCATCCTCGCGTCTCTCATCTCTCATAAACTTCATTAAGGCAATTATCTCTGGAGATAACGCTGAATGTTGAGGTGAAGGGCTGCGCGATGTTGTGGGAGCTGGGCCGTCATGGTCAGCTTGGTCATCCATCTCTGGGGGACTATCATCCGCTTGACTCATCCAGGCGCTGGGTCCACGGCTACGTAAGGCATGAGACATAACTACTTCCTCTGTGTACTGTGTCTTAAATCAGTGTTGACCGGTCAGCCCGTCGTATCAGCAAGATTTCAGACAAAAAAATTTAATTAACTACACAGATAAGTAGGTTATATATATAAAATATATATAAGAAGCCGCGCGGTCAGCAAGTGTTAGTACATGTATGTGTGTGTGTCCCAGGCAGGCAGAGCGTCTCGCCCCAGCTGTGAGGGGGGGTGGAGGCGGCGCTGTGAGGGAGGGGGGTGGAGATAGGAGTAGCTCAGTCGCTCTCTGTAAACGGTCAGAGGAGGGTGCGCTGAGCTCTACACCCCACAAATGCCCAGAACATGCCGTATACCTTGGAAATCCGTTCGAACAAGGTCACACATGAATGGCACGAAACACACAATGCACTTAACACTTCACAGAAAATCACTGTCACTGACACTGCTCGAAGTTGCTAAATTCTTCGAGGGAGGGATGACGCAGGGTTGACACAAAGGCGGGAGTCCATAAGCCGGCTTTCCACAAACTTGCACTAATCACTCGTAATAATCCAGTAAAACTTCACTGCATGTTAGATGTCTGCAGGTAATAAGTTCTTTATATAAGGAGAGAACACAAACACCTGCTTATAGTTTGTGGGGTTCAGTTTGCTGGATGAAGTATGTGCACAGAGGTGGTAGCCTGCTCTGGCCCAAGTCCTGGTCAACTACCATAGACGACGTATGGCAAGTGATACATTAGCAGCTTCCATACGTCGCCAGGCACATTAATTAAGCATGTGGGATATGGTAATAACATTGCCACACGCTGCTAGCTAGGCTGAACAAATATAAATGGAGCACATACATAATATACATACATAATACATAATCCAGCATACATAATATACATACACAACCTAATGTATTTTTGTTGAAAACATCAAAATCAGCTTGTACCTCTGAATTTCTTACTTTACGTCTCCAAGAGATCTTTATATAATATATTGTAATTTACAAATATGTTCAAACACATTGTTCTACGTAACGCAGCACAGCAACGGTTAGTGGAGGCGAGAAAAGTGGCACGAGACGCCGAGGTACGAAGGGCCAGGGCCTGGAGAGACAAACAATTGAAGGCCAACTTAGCCACGAAGCTGTCTACCCCAAAGTCTCTAGGCCAAGATAACAAGTCTAAAGGAATCTTAAAGGAGTGGAAGCGTCTGGGCTTCACTGTGTTACCTGTATTCACTTTTGAAGATATAAAGGATTTTCAATTTGTAAAAAAACTGGGGAAGGGCTCTCACGGCACCGCTAGCCTCGTTGAATGTGACGAAACAAATTTTGTTTTAAAACTCGCCGCTATGCATGAAAACGTCGACAATTATGAACTGGAGGCAAAGTTACATATGATTGCTGGCGGAGCAGGCGGTACCCCAGTCCTTGTGGGTCTGTGTAGGAAGCCCCTCGCTCTCTTAATGTCGTTCGTCGGGCACCAAAACCTTGGGGAGTATATTTCACAAAACCCACCGGATACCAGGGCTCTATATAATATTCTCTTCTCTGTCGCTTACGAGCTACAAAAACTGAATGAAAAAAAAATTATACACAATGATCTTAAACCCGATAACATCTTAATACAGGATATGGGTAATGGAATTAAAATAAATATCATAGACCTAGGTCTGAGTGGCATCTCTGGCCGTCACTTGTCCGTGAACCCCGAAGATGAGAAGACATATCCTTGGATGTGCCTCCTCTTATTCCGGGGAGGAACCTGCAGCCCCGCCACCAATCTGTACTCCTTCATCTATTTTGTGGAGAGTTGCATGGATTCCGTTATCGCCGACAGTACTGTGAAAGAAGCCGTGGTGAGGCTCATCGCCGACACAAAAAGGCGAATAGTCGACAACGAGAACTGCCCCGACTACCCAAGTGTGCTTGCCGACTTAAAAGAAATTTTAAAAGCATGAATGGTGCCACTACGTTCATCCGTATAATAAAACATTTTTAAAATCAAGGTATTTTTATTTTTTTATGGTTCCTTATTATTATTATTATTGTTATTATTATTATTATTATTATTATTATTATTATTATTATTATTATTATTATTATTATTATCTGCTGACGGTTTTTAGGAAAGTCTTCGAGGTAGTAGATAAAGACGATAATTACGATGTTATTTACTTAGACTTTAGCAAAGCGTTTGACAGAGTACCACATCAAAGGCTTCTGAGAAAACCTAAGGCTCCTGGTATCGAGGGGAAAGTTTTAAATTGGATAAAATCGTGGCTCACCGATAGAACGCAGAGGATCAGCGTAGATGGTGTTAAATCTGAGTGGGGCCGTGTAACCAGTGGGGTTCCCTCGGGGTCAGTACTGGTCCCACTCTTGTTCATAATCTATATAAACGATCTAGATACTGGGATCAGCAGTGACATAAGCAAGTTTGCGGATGACACCAAAATAGGGCGGCAGATTAATTCAGGGCAGGATGTAAATGCACTACAGGAGGATTTAAATAAACTGCAGGAGTGGTCAGAGAAATGGCGAATGAAATTCAACACCTGCAAGTGCAGCGTACTTAATATTGGTAGAACAAATACTGATAATGTATACAGCCTTAACAACATCAACCTAGAGAACTCGACTTGTGAAAGAGACTTAGGGGTACTTGTAAGCCCAGACCTACGGGCCTAGAAAACAGGGTAAGTAATAATAGTGCAGAGGTCTTATTGCAACTATATCTTGCGCTAGTTAGGCCGCACTCGATTATGCGGTTCAGTTCTGGTGCCCCTATTATAGAATGGATATTAATTCACTGGAGTCGGTGCAGCGAAAAGGACTTACCGACCTTCCATATCAGGATAGGTTAAAGAAACTTAACTTGCATTCCCTAGAAAGACGAAGAGTGCGGGGAGATATGATAGAAGTGTTTAAGTGGGTGAAAGGAATCAATAAAGGGGATATAGATAAAGTTCTTATAATATCCGAGCAGGATAGGACTCGGAGCAACGGATTCAAGTTGGATAAGTTTAGGTTTAGGAGGGAGATAGGAAGAAACTGGTTCACAAATAGGGTGGTGGACAAGTGGAACAAGCTTAGCAACTTTGTAGTAAGTGCGGGAACGCTGAGAGTTTTAGAGCTAGATAGATTCATGGGCTGAAGGTGGTGGCCAACTCTCGACCAGGGCACTGCCATGGGCCAACCGGCCCTGTTGCAGCATCCTTGTTACTGCTGTTCATATTTATCATTTCTTTCACCTATCACATCCTCATCATCAACCCTTCTTTACCATCCTACCACCACCATCACACACCATCATCACCACCATCCTACCCACTTCCTTCCCACCACCACCACCACCACCATCCCCTCACCACCACCATCCCATCTCCCATCATCATCACCACACCATCATCACCTCCCTCCCACCCACCATCCTTCTTCCACCATCACCACCACCATCCTCATCTGCCATCACCACCACCACCACCATCATCACCATCCTGCCTACCATCATCCTGCACCATCACCACCCTACTCCTGCACCACCATCATCCCTACCCATCCTACCACCATCACCACCACCACCACCACCACCACCACCATCACCACCATCACCACCACCATCACCGTGACTCAGGTGAGTCAACAATCAATACATCTTGTGTTATTGGCCATCAGTCTCTTGTTCTTTACCTGGTGGTCTGCTTAATGACCCGCACACCTGGTCGTGAATGATGCCGCTGGTCGCTCATCTCCCTCTACAAGACAGTGCTAAGCCACCACAACAACACAAGACGAAATTCATAGCTTACAGTACTGGTGAAATGAACCTTAATGGCCATGCTGTTGATACTATATTTGTTAACTCGGTACACATATGTATGCTCACACAAGACAGTGATAAACAACACACTAATTTAGGGCGAAGTTCTTACTGAATATTATTGGGTTTTTACCTTTCGTGGTCATGTTTATAGGTAAGCTGTTTATGCAGACTGGACATATACACCTCCTGCATACAGTGCTATCCAACAAACACTCTTAAAACGAAACTCCTATCAATACCAATCGTAAACTAGACCTTAAAGACATTGCCGAATAGGTCAATATCCCTCCCACAGATAGTGGTAACCAACAAGACCAATTTAGGGTTGAATTCCTAGGCTACACTATTGATATATTGACCCATCTCGAACCTGTTATGCCCGGATGGTGTAAATATTGGACCCTGGGTGAGAGAGAGAGAGAGAGAGAGAGAGAGAGAGAGAGAGAGAGAGAGAGAGAATATTATACACAGTACCATGAAATATACAATGACTTTTCTTTTATAATTACGGTGGATCCTGCATAGGCCTATACATTATGACTAGGCCTGAGTTATTTCAATCTAACTCGAATATTACACAAAGAAAAAATACGTTTTATAAGTTTATACATTAATAACATTGTAACAAGTAACGTCATATTACAGTTAACTCATTTATTGACCTATTACTGAGATGAGACCTTGTTGGACTGACCTTCCTGCCAGGG
Organism: Homarus americanus; assembly: GCF_018991925.1. Lineage (NCBI taxonomy): Eukaryota > Metazoa > Arthropoda > Malacostraca > Decapoda > Nephropidae > Homarus > Homarus americanus. Next base: position 6,480 of record NW_024718744.1, read on the forward strand.
GTCTAGTGTGGCTCAATCAAGGCTGTTCCATCTCCTCAACAGACGCTACGGACACTGTACTGTATACCAGCGTCAGGGTGGGCACTACCTGGGGTCCACACACACACTCTCTCTCTCTCTCTCTCTCTCTCTCTCTCTCTCTCTCTCTCTCTCTCTCTCTCTCTACAGGCAAGGTTGGGGCCCCCTGGGACATCTTCCGTGACACATTTGATCGTTTAAATATTTCATGAAGTTTCGACACAGTTGACGGCTTACCATCTGTTAGGGTGTGTGTGTGCGCAGCTAAAATCCCCAGAATAACACACCACAACACACCACACCACACCACACCACCACAACACACCACACCACACCACGCACCACACACCACACCACACCACACCACCACACCACGCACCACACCACACCACCACACCACGCACTACACAACCACACACCACAACACACCACACCACACCAACACACCACACCACCACACCACAGAGTTAAAATCCCACAGCCATTAAAAATAACAGTTATCGGCTACCTGATATATAGTGTTATACTCAGATCACAATCACACCTTAATAACAGTAATAACATTGACTTATGGACCAACAATCACACATGAGATTGTATATACTGCCTCGCCGGTTGTTCAGTGTTATGTTTTATTTGTTGTTGTTGTTGATGTCTTGTCGTTGTTATGGAGCTTCAGATTATAATACTACCAACCTTCTCTGTTATGTGGAATTGTAATACAACTTTTTTTTATCATTTAGGAGAAAAAAATCACACAGGACTGCCAACACTACCACAAGACACGTAACATAACCACACACAGGGCTGCCAACACTACCACAACACACGTAACATAACCACACACAGGGCTGCCAACACTACCACAACACACGTAACATAATTACACACAGGGCTGCCAACACTACCACAACACACGTAACATAATCACACACAGGACTGCCAACACTACCACAACACACGTAACATAATCACACACAGGGCTGCCAACACTACCACAACACACGTGAATAACACTACACATCACACACCAGACCTGCCAACACTACCACAACACACACGAATATAACCACACACAGCATACAACACACAGGATACCACAACACACACACAGGACTGCCAACACTACCACCAACACACAGGACAACACACGTAACATAATCACACACAGGGCCGCTAACCAACACTGCCACAAGACACGTAACATACACACAGGGCTGCCCACTACCACACACACGCAATATAAATCCACACACAGGGCTGCCAACACTACCACACACACACGTAACATACTACAACACACACAGGGCTGCCAACATTACCACACACACGTAACATAACACACACAGGGCTGCCAACACTACCACAACACACGTAACATAATCACACACAACACACGAACACCACCACCACAACACACGTAACATAACACACAGTGCCAACACTACCACAACACACGCAATATAACCACAGGACTGCCAACACTACCACAAGACACGTAACATACAACATACACACTACACATCAATAATGCAATATACACACACACACTGCCAACACTACCACAACACACGTAACATAATCACACACAACATAATCACAATACAGGCTGCCAACACTACCAACACAACATAATCACACACAGGGCTGCCAACACTACCACAACACACACAGGGCTAATCACAATGCACCACAACACACGTAACATAATCACACACAGGGTAACATAACCACACACAGGGCTGCCAACACTCACCACACGTAACATAATCACAGGGCTGCCAACAATTACCACAACACACATAATAACCACACAGGGCTGTAACACTACCAACACTACGTAACATAACCACACACACATAATCACACGCAGGGCCTGCCAACACTACCACAACACACGTAACATAATCACACACAGGACTGCCAACACTACCACAACACACGTAACATAATCACACACAGGACTGCCAACAGTACCACAACACACGTAACATAATCACACACAGGACTGCCAACACTACCACAACACACGTAACATAATCACACACAGGACTGCCAACACTACCACAAGACACGTAACATAACCACACACAGGGCTGCGAACACTACCACAACACACGTAACATAATCACACACAGGGCTGCCAACACTACCACAAGACACGTAACATAACCACACACAGGGCTGCCAACACTACCACAACACACGTA
>NW_024718745.1:0-44273 GCF_018991925.1 Homarus americanus
CCTTACCTGTGGGCAGGGTTTGTATAGCTGCCCTTTCCTCTCCTTGATCCATACCGTCCTGCCTCTTCTCTTCCTCTCCAGCTTCCTGCAGCACCTGGTAAGGGTTACTGCACTCCACACCCTGGTCAGCTTTCCTGAGCCTGACCCTAGTCCCCTTGGAGACAACCACTCTCCACGCCTGCTCCTCCTTCGCAGGTGTCCTGCTAGGCAGGACACCTACCTGAAGGAGTTCCGTCCTGAGGGCTTCATTTTCCCCCTTTAGAGTGTCAACCTCACTCCTCAACTGCCCCAGCTGCCTTAACAGCGTGGCAAGGAGGTCGTCCTTCCCCACACTCCCCTCCTCTTCCCCCACGACACAACGATCGAAAGCGGCCATTTTCCTTGGTCTCTAACGGGAGCACGATCGGCACGACCTTCACCAAGCTGGGTCAGAGGTCAACTGAGCTGGGTCAGAGGTCAACTGGCCTTAGGGGCGGGAGTTTCGAGACCGCTCTTGCTAAAGTAGGCCTATCCCACACCAGGCCAGACGCAGGGGCTGGCACTGCCACCACCGAGAACTACATCTCACCATTGTATCCAAGTTTTTGCACTTAGTAAGTATATCAGTTCTCATGTACAGAACCAAATACGCAATGTGCTTGAATACTTCTCACGTAAATGTGAATAACAAAGTGTGAGGCCAGACATACTGCCTCACACGCCTGTACTCACGCAGTTGTGAATAAGTTACCCTTTATGTATAGAACTAAACAAATAATGTAATTGAAATACTGTGTGACATTCAGTGCCATAATATCCTGACAACGGGGGTTAATTATTATGACCCGTTGTAAACTCTACTCTGTAATCCTTTTGCGCTACCGCTCACAGTATGAGTGTGGGGTGCACAGTAAAGTAGCCACTGTAAGCGGCAAACTCAAAATCAAATCTCCTGGTGATCACTGGAATGCACACAGAAAATTTGCAATCAATGCCGTATGGGATGAGGAGAGCCTTCAGTGCCTGTTATATGGATGACGTCCAATATTCACCAACACACTGTGAAATCCCTGCTCCAACCTACTGAGTATGTCCCCTCCAAATTCATTGTAGTACAACAAATGAATAAGGAGACCATCAGAAAACTAAAGGAAGCTGTCCGGCGACTCACTGACCAGCTAAGTGAGATTAGAAGCAGCTTGGAATTCTCGCAAGGGGAAATAAGTGACTTACAAGCAAAATTGAACGATGAAGCTAAAGAGAACCGCACACTCAGGACCAAAGTTCAACAGCTGAGCAAGTAGAATTCCAAGCTTAAAATGGAACTCGCGACAACAGCAGACTGAGTGGATTATGTGGCGGCGAAACAACCTCAGGTTTGCCGGAGTCCCCGAAGATGTCCACGAGAACTGGGAGTCCCCGAAGATGTCCACGAGAACTGGGAGTCCTCCCAGCGCCCTCAATATTTCACGCCTGCTGAATGAACGTTTTCAGCTTCTTGAAGTAAAGTTCGACCGTGTTCAACTCGTCGGGAAACCCAACTCCTCCCGCCCCCGCGACGTCATAACAAAATTTTCATCCCCTTCTGGCCGTGACAAAGTGTTCTATCAACGCAGTAAGCTGAAAGGCATTACTATCTTCGTCAACGAGGACCTCTGCCCAGGTACGACTAAAGCCCGCCTACAGCAAATAGACCAGTTTAAATGAATCCAAGAAACAAGGGAAACACGTGATGTTCAGTCATAAAACCCTTGTTGTGAGGGATTGGGCAAGTGGACACCCGACCACTCACCCACCCGCTGTACCAGCCCCACCAGCAGCCCCTCCCCCAAGCCCCTCGGGAACCCCCTCCCCACAGAGGGAGAACCACCCACTGCCGCTATCACCTGAGGATTCCCCCCCTGCCGGCCTACTCGAGTACTACACGTCCACCCTCTGCGGTGGAAACCAGCAATCCTCAAAACCAAGTGACAGGCGCACTTCCCACTCAATCTGGAAACCACCCTCAACAACACCAGTCATCTTAATTCTGTTGGTTGTAGCACTTGTGAGTACGTTACCCCCACTATTATAACTTTCTTTGAGCCTCCACTATCACACCTCATTGAAACTGAGTTTATACTGTTCCTTAATCAGTATCAATGTTTCTACAGTGATGATGCTAGTGACGTTCCCTTAAATGTACTAGATCGTATGTGTTACACCCCCTTCACCCACGATGTCGACACAATACTCCCTCATATTGATCCTGATGCCTTTCTACACAACTCACTGGGTTACACCAACCCCAACTGCATCTATTACTTTCCTGACTCTCCCGAGTTTAGTTCTAAACTTATTCTACCTCATTCCTTCTCCTTAATTAGCCATAACATCAGCAGTTTTCCCCTTCATTTAGATACATTTTTAGATCAGTGTATATCTTCTATTGCCCACTAACGATAATGAACATTTGTATAACATTCCTAATATACACTGCGTCAACACGTCACGACACAGTGGTGGTATCGCCCTATATGTTGATATTAAGTATAGCACTTCTGTAAGAGATGATTTCAAGGTTCAGGAGAGTTCGTGGAGAGTGTTTTCACTGAATTGCGTAAAGACACACGAAATATCCTAGTAGTAGTAATCTACAGAAGACCCCACACTAATGTAAGGAACTTTCTTGATAAATTTTCGGAGCTTATCTCGATCATAAGGTCAGAGAGGAAACTTTGCTATATTACAGGAGATTCTACCTTGATCTATTAAAATCAGAAACCGACACCTCAGTATTAGACCTTCTTGCAACCTGTCATTCTAAGCTCTTCTTCAACACGATAAACCAAACCCACTAGAGTAACTGCCACCTCTGCCACTGTGATAGATTATATCTGGACTAGCAACACTCCAGCAATCTAGCAAGTGGAATTATTTATAACAATATCTCAGATCACATCCCAGGTTTTGCCATGTATAAAACGGCCGCAAGACTTGAAAGGTCTACAGTAGTCGAGTCCCAATACAATACAGAGACTACTGCGCCGACAACAGGCTCCTTTTTTAAAACAACTTATTGAAGGTTAAGTGGGATCTTGTCTATGCCTCCGACAACCCTAACGTGAACAGCTGCAACTTCTCTTGCATCTTCAATGCCTGCTTTGATAAATGCTTCCCCCTCAAGACTGAGTCGGTGAATACTGCATCCATTTCCAAACCCTATAGCACAAGCGGAATCAAGATAATTATAAAAGAAAAACACAAACTCCAGAGGAAATTTACAAAGACCCATAACTTTCGGTGATGTTTACCGAAGTATCAAAAATACTTTAGAGTAACTCAAGCAGCTAGAAATGCCAGACGTAGCTATTATATAAATAAGCTCCAGTCAGCATCAGGCGACAGTAAGAAAACCTGGAATATCATAAATTCTATTCAGAACAGGAACACTCAACCTTCGGCCCCCCACTCAGCTTTTATAATAAATGATTCAGTTGTAACGGAACCCTCCCTCATTGCCAACCACTTCAATGAATATTTTATTAATGTTGGCAAAAATCTTGCAGAGAGCATCCCTGATCACCATGAGGAATTTAGAGCCTAGCTGCAAAACTGACAGCAAAATGAGCTGTTCTTATCTCCTGTCACAGCAAATGAATTATTGACCATCATAAAAATCTCCAAAAATGCAGCAGCAGGCGAGGAAAATATAACAGTGAGCATCATAAAGAAAGTAGCCCACCTATTACTACCTTTTCTCCTACATACTTGTAACTCCTTCACTAGTGGTGTCTTTCCGAATAAACTGAAAATTGCTTAAGTTCACCCAGCATATAGAAAATCTTTGGACAAAGGTCTTTTCAAGAATTACCACCCCATATCAGTCCTCCAAGCCTTGACTAAGATACTGGAGAAGCTAGCATGCAGTAGACCAAATTCCTTCTGCAATGCCAATATCTTTACAGACTCCCAGTTTTGATTTAGAGCTAGAAGGTCGACTGAGAGTGTTCTGCTATCCTTTACTAATGATATCTTAAACTCCTTTGATGACAGATAGTTCACAGTCGGTATATTCTTGGACCTCTCTAAAGCCTTTGATACTGTGACCATACCATCCTCCTTTTAAAGCTTGAACATTACGGCCTTTGGGGCCTGTCCCACAATTGGTTTACCTCATATCTGCCCAACAGGTAGCAGTATGTCTGTTAAAATAATCACCAATGCGATTCCTAGCCAATCTTGTATGGCGTCCCCTTAGATTATATTCTCGGTCCAGTCCTGTTTTTGTTGTACATAAACGATACAATCCACGCCATCATACTCATAAAATGCAACTTATTTGCCAGCAACTCAGACCTCCATTCCTTGATGAGAACTACGAACACTGAATTGACTAAAGTCAGGGCCTGGGAAATACTACACGATCTTTCACAGAAGGAAAACTTACCCCCCAGACTTGGCCCCCTGTATCTTGGTAATACAGAAATCGCGAACAAAATACTAAATTCCTCGGAGTTATTCTTAATGAGAAACTGAACTGGTGAAACCACATACAAGCCATGGACAGTAAAGTCAATAAACAGACTCGACAGTCACTCACTTTCACAGCAATGAAACAAATCTATTATGATCTTGTTTACCAACACCTGATACACTGCCATATACTATGGGGAGCCTCTGGCTCTTCAAAAACCCAATCCCTGGTTACTGCACAAAAGAGAGTTGCGCGGACAATTACCTACATGAAAAAAAAAAGATCTCGCAAGCGAACGATCTGTTTAATTGAAAATGTTAAAATTCGAGGATATTAACACTTACTGCCGTGCCCTATTTGTTTATAAACCTGTCACTCACTTGCTTGACAACAATTATTTCCAGTTCCGGAATAATCAGAGATACAACTTAAGGCACCAAGAATTACCAAGACCACTTCCCATGCGCTCCTCTTAGTCCCAGACCCCCATAAAATATCATGGTGTGAAGGTGTGGAACAACTTACCCCCACCCATCCAAGCAAAGAGTACGCTCCCTTCTTTTAAATCATCTCTTAAAAAAATCTACTGTCTAAGTATTAATATTGCTTTGTAATACCTACTTTATATAACTGCTTTTATTGTACTATCAAAACCATTTTACCAGAAATTATCATGTAAATAGATGAGAAATTAATATTGAAAAAAATATATTAGCCAACTAGACATAATCATGCCAGCTCAGTTCAACTTTAATAGAACCCATGATTTACTGCTTCCCTCCCTTATCATATTTATGTTTTCAATTCCCACTGTAAATTATATACACTGTATATACTTATAATATAAATGTAAAAAAACAGTAAAAACTAAAGTAAATAAAATAAATAAATATCGAAGTGATAACCATGCTATGTGTACTATTCCAGATGATACTAAAAGTTACATCCTTGAGATAAATGTACACTTTATTGTACAGTATATATGAGGAGCCTACAAGAAAGCTCTGGCTCTCAATTGGCTAAGCCATGTTAATATTATGATTTTTTTTAATCGACTCTGTATCTGTGTACTACTGGCTAAATAAACTGTTTCAATATCAATATATAGTATATCAATATCAATACCAGGGAGGACACAACACTACACCCCCCACCCTCCGGTACTACCAGACGCTAATACTATTACTACTACTACTACTTTTTTTTTTTAACGTTGCCTCCAGCCTCCCCCAATACCCACACCTTCGCCGCCATTTTATAAACTTAAAATTAAATATCCTAATACATAAGTATCTACCCTAGCTGCGTTGAGTTAGTTGAGCTGCAGATCTATGCGGCATTCAGTGACTGTTGCCTCATAGTCAATATCTGCAACTGTTGTCGGCTTTGGGGCCGATGCTCTCGTTCCCTTGAGGCAAAGCAAAGCAGACCTAAGGAAAGAGAAGGACAGTCGACATCTCATCCAGGCTGTAACATAACTTCTGGGCTGCTGCATCCACTACTACAATCAGCTTCATACATTCATCTGTAGCTTAGTGTCAAATATTGAATTCCTACTTGTACAGTAGACCTTAAGCACTCTACAGTAAAACAAATATAGTAAAGAATACGCTTACCGTTTCTGGTAAACGCCTTCGGTGGCGTCGCATCTTACCAAAGGGGAGGGGGGAAGGCCAAACATATTATCATTCTTATTGTTATCTTCCACATAAAACTATTATTCATCGTACATTATATTATAGGTATGGGATGTCCTCTCTACAAGGCCCAGGTAACGAGGCGGTGGGTTGGGGAAGATGGAGGTGTACAGTTTGACAAATGTTATGCAACCTGGCAACATCCCATGGACCTTACCCCCTACATCACCGACACCACATCGTCCAGTTTTTACAGAAGTCCGGCAAAAAATAGAACGGCGAATAGTGCCATAAATGGTTACTTCTGCTGGGATAGAAAAGACTGTTTCATGACAAGTAGACAATCCAATGGTTGGTGGAGGACAGACCTGGGTGCACCACGAGACATCAAAGAAATCTGGATACAAGTTAGGAGAGACACATCCGTGAACGACACGGTAAAAAATGTGGAGGTGCGTCTAGGTGACTCTCCAAACTATACGGACAACCCGGTGTTTGCTACGTTCACTGATCTGTATCAAGTGGGAATGCTGGCCAAAATCACAGGAAATTCTGCAATGACTGGCCAGTACCTGCAGATGCAATCTATGGCACATTGGTATTTCGGAATATGTAACCTTCAACTCATTGGAACTTAAAGGCAGGGACAGGATACACAAGAAATATATATATATATATATATATATATATATATATATATATATATATATATATATATATATATATATATATATATATATATATATATATATATATATATATATATATATATATATATAATACTATAAGAATAGCCGTGTGTCTGTCTGTCTGTCTGTTCTGGCCAGCCGAAACAGCATAATCGTTTTTCGTCAAACTTGGTGGAAAAATCGCAAAAAAAATCGTAGAGTGGAACAAACCTGGTCCCATGTCGATGGTTTCTTTAGGAAGGCATTAATTAACCATTTTATTTACGATGGAAACGATGCAAGTCTACGGATTTGGCGCACCCTAATTAACCATGCATGTCTACGGACTTGAGCACCCTCATGCGCTGTACGCTAGCCAAGCACGAGAGTTCAAAATTTCAAACGCCGTGCCATTGGTGATACTGAGTTTTTAAGGTCGTCTGAGGGAAGAGAGCGCTCCTGCATGTAGTGAGAGCTTTTGGAACCTAGTCCTATACGATATTAAATGTAGTTTGCCGAATTAATGATGATGCGATTCATGAAGTTAAGGGACTATTATTGAATTTGAAATTATTATAGATCGTTTATCAGTCTGAATAATGTTACGGGTGTCCCAAGAAAGTTATTAGTTAGGCGGAAAATATGTCACGTAGGCCTAAGATAACGCCTTGAGAGGACACGAGGCTGGCTGTTTCTCAGTCACGCGAAAGCTATCGGACAGACAGGACGTCCTGCTCGTCCGTCCACAAACGGTCACGTGTTCTAGTCACCTGTGTTGCGCTATTGCAGTATAACAAGTAAGTCTCATTCGATCTCAGACAGGGTTTAGATAGGGCAGTGGTAAAGTTAACAAGAGCTAACAGTGAGTTCATTTCAGGGTTTCCGTCAGAACCCACCTGACTGCGAGAAATTGACTGCTAAAGTGATGACTGCTAGAGATTTGACTGCCGTTTGAGACTGCCGTTGATGATTGAGGATTGGCGATTGTCGCAGTTGGAACGATCAGTGTAGGCTTGTCACTGTTTAGTGGGGTAGCAAAGGATCTCTTGAGTGAACGAGTGTTCCCGACAACTAAAACGACACGGGACCAGCATCAGCATTGGGTGATCAGTTCTTACCACATGGGTGCACAACACCACGTGCCCTCGGTCAGCTAGAAGTATTACTTACTGGCCATAGTCACCTGCTGGCATTCTCTCTTCCCGCCCATGATTGCACTGAGAGTACACTGAGGCTATCTGAGTAAATTAATGGTCACACACTGAGACCAGGAGTCTATGGGATACCTAGAGAAACATTTTATCTCCCTTATTATGGGTGTACGTTGAGTCAATAATAGTGACAATATTTTTGTGTGTAGTTAGTGTCATTTAGTCAATTACTGATATTAAATGATTTTGATAGTATTGTTTTTTGAATCTTTGTGTCACTAAGTGGAACCAGAGTGATACTGTGATTTAGTTCCTTTAATGCATTTAATTTTTCTTTATAATTCTGATCTCAGGTATAGCCGTTGTTCCTCAGAGTAGTGTTTAAGTTAGGTTAGGAATTGTGCATCTGTTGGGGTGATATAATTTTGTTGGGTGCCCTTAAGGCCTATTCATGGTAAAGTTATTAATTTCTATTTTTTATACCATTTTCTCAGTGGGTGATATTATTTTGTTGAAAGCCCTTAAAGCCTGTTTCATGTGCGCAAGCACCAAATCTTAATACTTTTAATTTAGTGTTGTCTAATGAGGCATTGTCTGAGTTTCTAATAATTTCAATATCATGTATAACTTTTATTCCCCAGAATAGTGTTTTAAGTTCAGGTTAAGAGGTGCGCATATTGGTTTACCAATGTTTGATTGTGTCTGTAGTGTTGGAGGGAATATAAGTGTCTAAATTTTAGTGTGTCTCATTCATAACAGTCACAGACGCTATCCTTCCACCGGTCACTGACAATACATTTTGTTAGTAAATTTAAGTGTTCTTGTGCAGGTTCGGAATTTTTACCAAGGGGCGCTTCCACTGCAATTTTCATCTAATAATCAATAAACCCCAAGTCAAGTGAGAAATTAAAAGTCCAGTAAATTCCGACCGGTTATATATATTATATATAAGTCGTCAGATGTTACAAATGAAGATATTTCCATAGCTAAAGGCTGTATACATAGTGTTTTACATAAGAAATTTGTTTCAAACATTCCAAAAAGATTTGAAACAGCCTTGATAAACTTGAAAAGAAATAAGAATATCCATATTACCAAGGCTGATAAGTCTAATGCTATTGTTATTTTGGAAAAAAGTGACTACAATGATAAGATGAATTCATTACTTAGTGATGAAAGCACGTATTGTGAGCTTACGAAAGATCCCCTGGAAAATATTAATATGTTATCTAATTCCAAAATGAAGATGTTATTGAAAAAGAACCCCGATCTCATCAAACAGCTCTCTCAAATCAATCCCACTTTACCTTATATGTATGGATTGATCAAAACACACAAGCTTAACAATCCATTACGTCCTATCGTGAGTTCTGTGGGTTCTGTTACTTACAAATTATCCAAGTGGCTGGTAAAGATGCTATCCCCTCTTACAGGCCAAATATCTAATTCACATATACACAATAGCAGTGATTTAATTGATAAACTCAAGAAACACAATGAACCTTGCGAATTAATAAGTTTTGATGTAAATTCACTGTTCACTAGAGTACCTGTGAAAGACTTACTTTCATTTCTTAAAGATAAATTACAACTGTTAGATTTAACTATTGAACATGATACTTTCCTGAAATTGATAGAGTTATGCGTAACTGACAATGTGTTTAGAGCAAATGGGAAGTTTTACAAGCAAATATTTGGCATGAGCATGGGTAATTGTCTTTCTGCTCCTCTAGCCTGTATTTATATGGAGTTTTTTGAGTCTAGATTACTACCCAATATAGTGGACTTTATTCCTCCTTGGTATAGATATGTAGATGATGTTCTTTGTCTTTGGCCTAGAAACAGTGACCCATTGGAATTTTTAGACAAGCTTAATGATATTGTCCCAAGTATCACATTCAAAATTGAAAGAGAAATAAATGAATCCCTTCCATTTCTTGATATGCTTATCATGAGAAATGGCCAAAACTATAAATTTAAGGTATATAGAAAGCCCACACAGGTAGACAGTTTCATTCACTTTTTATCGAATCACCTTGAGTCTACCAAAATGTCAGTTTTTTCTGCTATGTTCCTAAGATGTCTGCGTATTTGTGACTCTGAATTTATTGACGATGAATTGAAACACATTCGTTCTATTGCACTGAAACTTGGGTACCCTTCTGTGTTTGTTGATCGTTGTTTTAAAAGGGCTAAAAAATCCTTTCCTTCCTCTCAAACCAGACAAGTTCCTACACTTAAGAATATTTTGACTCTGCCCTATCGTAATGAATTTGTCCCGTTAGTTCGGTCCCTCAAGCTTCTAAATATTAATGTTATAAGCATAGTGCATTGGTTATTTATAATAGTCGTGGTTTTATAATCTCATGATCGTGGTTGTTATAATCATGGTGGTAGATATAATCATAGTGTTAGTTTGTTATAATCGTAGGTAGCTGTAGCAATGTAGTCGTGGTTATTTATAATCTTAGTCGTGGTTGTTATAATCATTGTGGTAAAGATTGTTATAATCATAGTCATGGTTATTTATAATCATAGTGCATTGAGTGTTATGATCGTAATTGCGTAGGTGTTATAATCATGGTCGTGGTTTATTTATAATCATGGTCGTGGTTGTTATAATCATGTTTGTGGTTGTTATAATCATAGACGTGGCTGTTATAATCAAAGTCGTGGTTGTTATAATCATAGTCGTGGTTGTTATAATCATGGTCGTGGTTGATACAGTCATAGTCCTGGTTTTTATAATCATGGTCGTGGTTATGATAATGGTCGTAGTTGTTATAATCATATACCTGGTTCTTATAATCATAGACGTGGTTGTTATAATCATAGACGTGCTTGTTATAATCATAGTCGTGGTTGCTATAATCATGCTCGTGGTTGGTATAATCATGTTTGTGGTTGTTATAATCATAGACGTGGCTGTTATAATCAAAGTCGTGGTTGATATAATCATGGTCGTGGTTGTTATAATCATGGTCGTGGTTGTTACAATCAGAGTCGTGGTTGTTATAATCATGGTCGGGGTTATGATCTTAGTCGTAGTTGTTATAATCATGTTCGTGGGTGTTGTAATCATAGTCGTGGTTGTTATAATCATAGTCGTGGTTGTTATAATAATAGTCGTGGTTGTTATAATCATGCTCGTGGTTGTTATAATCATGTTTGTGGTTGTTATAATCATAGACGTGGCTGTTATAATCAAAGTCGTGGTTGATATAATCATGGTCGTGGTTGTTATAATCATGGTCGTGGTTGTTACAATCATAGTCGTGGTTGTTATAATCATGGTCGTGGTTATGATCATGGTTGTAGTTGTTATGATCATAGACGTGGTTGTTATAATCATAGACGTGGTTGTTATAATCATAGACGTGGTTGTTATAATCATAGTCGTGGTTGTTATAATCATGGTCGTGGTTGTTATAGTCATGGTCCTGGTTGTTATCATGGTCGTGGTTGTTATAATCATGGTCCTGGTTGTTATAATCATGGTCATGGTTGTTATAATCATGGTCCTGGTTGTTATAATCATGGTCGTGATTCTTATAATCATGATCGTGGTTGTTATAATCATGGCCGTGGATGTTATAATCATAGTCATGGTTGTTATAATCATGGTCCTGGTTGTTATAATCATAGACGTGGTTGTTATAATCATGGTCGTGGTTATTATAATCATGCAGGTCCCGGTTGTTGCACCCGGTCGTGGTTGTTATAATCATAGTCGTGGTTGTTATAACTGGCGGTCCTGGTTGTTATAACGCGTCCGGTTGTTATGCAATCATGGTCCTGGTTGTTATAATCATGGTCCCGGTTGTTATAATCATGGTCGTAGTTGTTATAATCATAGTCGTGGTTATAATCATGGTCCTGGTTGTTATAATCATGGTCCTGGTTGTTATAATCATGGTCCTGGTTGTTATAATCATGGTCCTGGTTGTTATAACTGGCGGTCCCGGTTGTTATAATCGTGGTCCTGGTTAAGCGGCAATCATGGTCGTGGTTGTTATAACTGGGTGGTCCTGGTTGTTATAACTGCGGTCATGGTTGTTATAATCATGGTCCTGGTTGTTATAATCATGGTCGTGATTCTTGGTAATCATGATCGTGGTTGCCATAACTGGCGTACGTGGGCTGTTGGCGTAATCATGGTTCTGGTTGTTATAATCATGGTCGGTTGTTATAATCATGGTCCTGGTTGTTATAATCATGGTCCTGGTTGTTATAATCATGGTCCTGGTTGTTATAATCATGGTCGTGGTTGTTATAATCATGGTCGTGGTTGTTATAATCATGGTCGTGGTTGTTATAATCATGGTCCTGGTTATAATCATGGTCGTGGTTGTTATAATCATGGTCGTGGTTGTTATAATCATGGTCCTGGTTGTTATAATCATAGTCGTGGTTGTTATAATCATGGTCGTGGTCGTGATACTTGCAGTATCAAATATACTATAGGAAGGAATAGAATAAAGGTTAGAATAATTAGTTAAAGAAATATTCGCCTTAAGGAGAGGTTAAAATCATAAAAAAATATAAATATGAATCACCGATGATCATTCCGAGATAAATTATATTATGAAGAGAAGTGACCTTGATTCTGGTGTGATTAGTCACCATCTGCTTAAGTCATCACCTGTGTTAAGTCATCATAGTCATCATGTACGTTAGTCAGTTTTAGGCCCATCTCGCATGACTGACCCACCATCGATGTTCTTTCCGCACGAGGGTGTTAGTTTTCAATACGTCTTATTATTTACGCTGGTGGATGTAAGACCTCGTACACTCACTGACGCAGTTATGGTCAATTTGGTGTTATTCTTGTTTATAAATGCCTTCTAATCTGTCTCAAGTCTATCCGTCCTGTCTATTGCCAGTCAGCTGTCTGTCTGTCATGTTAGTTGCCATATTGTCTATTTGTGCATGTATGAATCTGTCTATTTTTGTCAACCTCCTGTCTGTTTCACTGTCTATATTTACCCTGTGTCTATTGTAGTCATCTTCTCCATGTATTTCTGTTATTTTCTTTTTATCTCTTCTCACAGGAATAAGCATACACTGTAGCTGTAAGGTCGTCTGGTAAATTTGAAACTGCGCATCCAGACGCATGATGAAACTCAGCTCGCCCCCACCTGCTATCTCTAACTATTTTCTGTTTCCCCTTCTTTATTTATTCTTCTATTTACTCATCTTCCTTCCTTTACTAATCCGGACAACATTAAAAAAAAAAAGTAGGCTAAGAAATAAAGTGGCGGGAGGAGGAGGGAGCCGAATACCATAACTGCAATCGTGGGCTGGGTGCGCCAAGTCCGTAGACTTGCATCGTTATCCAGCGTAAATAAATTGGTTATGTAATGGCTTCCTAAAGAAACCATCGATATGGGACCAGGTTTGTTCCACTGTACAATTTTTTTTACGATTTTTCCACCAAGTTTGATGAAAAACGATTGTGCCGTTTCCGCTGCCCAAAGCAGACACACACACACACACACACACACACACACGCACACGCACACACCCCTAGTGCTATAGTATATTAGATTACTTTGGATGATAGACTGTAAATAATGTATAAATGTTATAAACCCACATTTATATAATATTACTGACTTTATATTTGACAGAGGCTAATGCAACCGTGTGCTTGTGTGTGTGTGTGTGTGCGTGTGTGTGCGTGCGTGGTCACTAATACAGTGTGGTGTTGGCAGGTGGGTGTGGTCACTAACAGTGTGATGTTGGCAGGTGGTGTGATCACTAATACAGTGTGGTTTTGGCAAGTGGGTGTGGTCACTAACAGTGTGGTATTGGTAGGTGGGTGTGGTCACTAATACAGTGTGGTGTTGGCAGGTGGGTGTGGTCACTGGCAGTGTGGTGTTGGCAGGTGGGTGTGGTCACTAGCAGTGTGGTGTTGGCAGGTAGTTGTGGTCACTAATTCAGTGTGGTGTTGGCAGGTGGGTGTGTCACTAACAGTGTGGTGTTGGTAGGTGGGTGTGGTCACTAATATAGTGTGGTGCTGGCAGGTGGGTGTGTGTTACTAACAGTATGGTGTTGGCAGATGGTGTAGTCATTAATGCAGTGTAGTGTTCTCAGGTGGGTGTGGTCACTAGCAGTGTGGTGTTGGCAGGTGGGTGTAGTCCACTAACAGTGTGAATGATGTTAGTAGAGTGTAGTTACCTGTACAATGTGGTGTTGGCAGGTGGGTGTGGTCACTGACAGTGTAGTGTTGATAGTTGGATTTGGTCCACTAATACAGTGTGGTGTTGGCAGGTGGGTGTGAGTCACTGTTACAGTGTGGTGACTGGCAGATGGGTGTGGTCACTAGCGGTGTGTTGTTGGCAGGTGGGTGTGGTCACTGGCAGTGTGATGTTGTGAGCAATTTGTGGTCACTAATTCAGTGTGGTGTTGGCAGGTGGGTGTGGTCACTAACCGTGTGGTGTTGGCAGGTGGGTGTGGTCACTAACAGTGTGATGTTGGTAGGTGGGTGTGGTCACAAACAGTGTGGGGTTGGCAGGTGGGTGTGGTCACTAACAGTGTGGTGTTGGAAGGTGGGTGCGGTCACTAATACAGTGCGGTGTTGGGAAGTGGGTGTGGTCACTAACAGTGTGGTGTTGGAAGGTGGGTGTGGCAACTAATATAGTGTGGTGCTGGCTGGTGGGTGTGGTCACTAACAGTGTGGTGTTGGCAGGTGGGTGTGGATACTAATACAATGTGGTGTTGGCTGGCGGGTGTGGTCACTAACAGTGTGGTGTTTTCTTGTGTGTGTGGTCACTAACACAGTGTGGTGTTGGCAGGTGGGTGTGGTCACTAACAGTGTGGTGTTGGAAGGTGGGTGTGGTCACTAATAGAGTGTGGTGTTGGCAGGTGGGTGTGGTCACTAATACAGTGTGGTGTTGGCAGGTGGGTGTAGTCACTAACAGTGTGGTGTTGGTAGGTGGGTGTGGTGACAAATAAAGTGTGGTGTTGGCAGCGTGGGTGTGGTCAAAATACAGTGTGGTGTTGGCAGGTGGGTGTGGTCACTAATGCAGTGGTGTTGGCAGGTGGGTGTAGTCACTGGCCACAGTGTGGTGTTGGCAGGTGGGTGTGGTCGCTAATACAGTGTGGGTGTGGTCACTAATACGGTGTGGTGTGAGTGGGTGTGGTCACTGGCAGTCACCTGAGTGTTGGCAGGTGGGTGTGGTCACTAACAGTGTGGTGTTGGCAGGTGGGTGTGGTTACTAATACAGTGTGGTTTTGGCTGGTGGGTGTGGTCACTAACAGTGTGGTGTTTTCAGGTGTGTGTGGTCACTAATATAGTGTGGTGTTGGCAGGTGTGTGTGGTCACAAATACAGTGTGGTGTTCGCAGCGTGGGTGTGGTCACTAATACAGTGTGGTGTTGGCAGGTGGGTGTAGTCCTGTACAGTGTGGTGTTGGCAGGTGGGTGTGTCACCAGCAGTGTGGTGTTGGCAGGTGGTGTGGTCACTAACTGTGTGGTGTTGGTAGGTGGGTGGTCACTATTACGGTGTGGGGTTGGCAGGTGGGTGTGAGTCACTAATACAGTGTGGTTTTGGCTTGTGGGTGTGGTCACTAACAGTGTGATTTTGGCATGTACGTGTGGTCACTAATACAGTGTTGTGTTTGGCAGGTGGGTGTAGTCACTAATACAGTGTGGTGTTGGCAGGTGGGTGTGGTCACTAACAGTGTGATGTTGGCAGGTGGTGTGATCACTAATACAGTGTGGTTTTGGCAAGTGGGTGTGGTCACTAACAGTGTGGTGTTGGTAGGTGGGTGTGGTCACTAATATAGTGTGGTGGTGGCAGGTGGGTGTGTTCACTATTACAGTGTGGTGTTGGCAAGTGGGTTGTGGTCACTAGCAGTGTGGTGTTAGCAGGTGGGTGTGGTCACTAACAGTGTGGTGTTGGCAGCGTGGGTGTGGTCACCAACAGTGTGGTGTTCGCAGCGTGGGTGTGGTCACTAACAGTGTAGTGTTAGCAGCGAGGGTGTGGTCACTAACAGTGTGGTGTTGGCAGGTGGATGGGGCCACTAATACAGTGTGGTGTTGGCAGGTGGGTGTCGTCACTAATACAGTGTGGTGTTGGCAGGTGGGTGTGGTCACTAATACAGTGTGGTGTTGGCAGGTGGGTGTGGTCACTAACAATGTGGTGTTGGCAGGTGGTTGTGGTCACTAACAGTGTGGTGTTGGCGGCATGGGCTGTTACAGCCTTGAGTCATTTGTGTAGTTACTAAGAATTTATTTAAATATATACAATACCAAATACCCAAAGTTCTGTTGGCTGTTTCGAAAATGCTCTCTTGAGCATTAGAAATAAAGAATTTACCAACCAATTTAGTTTGGCTGCTGAGACAGATTATGTAAGATTATCATGGCAATAAAAGTAAATTATCTTAACACCGAAAGGACAAATCATGAGAAGATAAAATTTAAGTACACACCATTAATTTAACAACAAACAAGGACTTATTATAAACTAAACTAACAGTAAACCAGGAATGGATATGAACTTAACTTCTAACATCTTAACTTTGAGACAAGACCAACAGTAAACGAGACAGGGACATAATAATAACGCCAGACATAGGATTGGAGTCAAAAACTCGATATGAAATGCAACACAACCTCGGAGGAAGGCTCGACATACAGTATAATTAGGGTGATACCAAACTAGAAATAATGATTCGAAATACAAATATTTAACATTCTTTGGAATTCTCGGTTAGTATTTGGTTGGCTGCTCAGGTCCCCAACACACAAGTAACACCTGTATGGGCTCCACACTTCTAGCCTCTGGGCGATGCGAAATTCTGGTACAACAGGCTGTTAAACCAGCCGGTTTTCCTTATGTAAGTACAAACACCGGCTAGTAGGCGAAGCTCAAGGTGTGAAAAGCGTGTGGCTCATTTGGCTTGTTGAGGAATGTCAACTTACAAGGATGGAAGTTTTGACACTACATATTTGCTGGCCTGTCCTTACAGGTCATTTTTATAGCGGGGTGTGTTCATTAACACAGTGTGGTTTTGGCAGCGTGGGTGTGGTTCCAGTCCGGGATCAACACAGACGGAGCACACAACCCAGTGACCACCAGAAAGATACAGAAGGGTGACATTCTCTCAGTCAGCTGCTTGCCACTGCTACAGGGGTGAGTACTGTCCTTCTCTGTACTTAACCTAACCTTAAACTTCCCTATGCCGCAAAGGTGAGTATTGCTTTCCCATACTTCATTGGAGAGCAGTTCATTTCCCCATACCCATGGGTATGGGGTGAGTTCCAATAGGTGGTGATATTCAGATTTTACAGATGATCCAGAGGTGTGTACTTGATCATCATGCTCCAGGGGTGAATACCTGACCTTCCTCATGCTTCAGGTATGAATACAGGGTACCTGTCATTTTTCATATTCCAGGTACGAGTACCTGTCCTTCCTCATGCTCCCTAAGTATGTGGTGATATTATGAAGATAGTAATCAGTACTGTTGATGTTGAGAAGAAAGTAGTCAAAACTGTTCACATCATATGAAGACTGTGGAATACTTCTCTCGTTATGAAGACTGTAATACTTCTAATGAGTAGATCCATTTGGACGAACGGTTAGGTGGTAGCAAAGGAAACACAGGGACAGAGAGACTACTTTACTCCTGATGTTTCGTCTTGAAGGGCTTTCTCAAATAATGTAACACTTTATCATCATCGTGAGATGGAGAGAAGACAGGCTATTGGCTTTGTAGATGCGAGAGGTCAGGGTAAGGTCAAGTTAGGAAGTGGTAGGTACAGAAGGAGGTTAATAACAGGTTGGGTATCCACCTAGCGGAGACGACGTTTTTTCTTCTGTAGCAGCAAAATAAACAAATCTAACTTTATAGCGTATTGTCATTGGCCTTATGTTTGTTTGGGGGATCCTCCAAGTCCTTGTGTTACTGCTGGGATAATCCTCGTCTTTTTGTTTGCTAGATATCAGTTTAGAAGAGTGGCTGAAGGTATGGTGTTGCTAAGGGTCTTTATTTATTTGTTTTTGTTTTGGGGATCCATTGAGATCCTTGTGTTACTGAGGTGACAATCTCCATTATTTTTTTTTAAATGATAATTAATTTTATGTGTTTATTTATTTGTCTGTTGTGTGTACATTGATTCTCGTTCTGTATTGTTAGTTGTTAGGGTTCTTGGTCACCAACCTGTGCGAAATATTGTTATGTCTAAATGAATGAAGGCGTCCTCTAGTTGAGACAGTTTTTCCCATATTGCGCTTACTTGGTTGTGTGATCTGATGTTGAATATGGTTATATTATGTTCTGTGTGTATGTCTCGTACTGTTTGTATATATGGTGGTCTGTCCTTTGCTGCTCTTCTAGAGGATAATTATGTTTTGTACTTGCGTGTAATTTGAGTTTATTTATTTTTGTGATTGCCTTAAGTGGAATCTGGGGATAATTTAAGTGTAGTCTGACTAGTGCTTTGCAGAGGTGCAGTTCGTGTACTAGTGTTTACACTAAGGAATGTTCGGAATTTAGTTAATTTTGTTTTGACTATTACTATTCTTTCTTTGATGTGTGGGAGCATTCGGTAATTTTGAGACCTCGTTCCTTTCCATTGACTGCATATGGTATTTGAGGTTATTGACAATGATGGGTAGGGGTTAGTTTTTGTTAGTTTATTATTTTTAATTTTTTAATCTTAATTTGGCTCTTTCATTTTCTTTTGTAATTGGAGGTTATGTATCTAAGCTACTGTGCCGAGTAGCAACCCTGTACATAAGCTACTGTGCCGAGTAGCAACCCTGTACATAAGCTACTGTGCCGAGTAGCATTTATATATATAATCACGTGGCAACACTGCACGTGTTATGTGGCAACATTGCCCCGAGGCTGCCATATGGCAAGGCAGCCTCAGTCTGACCGTGTGAACTGTGCTTGGCACACGCTGGTCACCGCTTGTATTTCTCTCATCCACAATAAACGAACTCAGTGTTACTCAGTGTTTCCCTAGCCATCACTGCATTCTTCAGGGCACACTAGTAACCTTCATGGCGCAGTGTCTAGAATCTGTGGACTTACAACGTGTGTGAACAATGCCGACAGTTACGTCTGCCGGTGATGCGCGTCGACTCAGTGTGTTGTGTTGTGTTGCGCTGTGTTTCGCCGCGATGTGCAGTGTTGCTCCGTCACAGTGCGTTTTAGTGACGGTGGCAGTGTTAGTGTCAGTGTATTAGTGTGTGTCTAGAGCTGAGTTTTGCATTGGCCTGTTTTTTTGTGGTACCCACGGAGCACACAGGCGCACACCCTTCTCGTGCGACATCCGGGGGACACTGACGGTCTTGCCGGACCACGCAGCTGTCCACGCTCCCTCCGCTCTCTCGGACACACACACACGCACGCACGCATTCACTCACGGACAGAACAGCGGACCATATGCGTGATTTTCGCGCTGTTTATGTCATATATATGTGGTTCGAGCTGTTGAGGCGCCACTTTATATATTAAACAGTGCAGTCCACGCACACACAAAGATGGGAGGTAAGAAGGGACAACGTCAAGATGGGAGACACGACTCCCCACCACCTTCCCCTCCACCGGGCACAGACTCTCATCCTCCACCTCCTGTGACGGACATTGCCACAATTCTGAGGTGGATGGACGACCGGGACGAGCGACGTAGAGAAATGGATTTTCAGAGGGAGGAGACACGAAGAGAGGAGGAAAAGTTGCGTTTTGAGGCACTATTGGCGACCCTGGCGCTAACCCACCCCCCCTCACTCGCAGGTAGCGCGCTTCAAGGCACCAGTACACTCCCTCCACCACACCAGCGTCCTCCAGCTCCCAAGGCATCTGTTCAACCCCCACCCGCCCTCTCACCAGACGTCACGTTTCAGCTTTTTCGTGAGTGGAGGCGGCATTGGACAGATTACTCCACGATGGTGGACCTCGGCAGCATGCCTCCAAACAAACAGCTCATCCAACTGCGGATGTGTTTGTCGCTGGAGACCCAGAGAGTTTTGGAGCACACGTTGCACGTGCCTCCCGACTCTACCTCTTCAGTGACGGATGTGCTCGACCTTTTACAGGAGCATGTTAAGGGTCGGAACAACGAGGCTTTGCGTCGCCGTGCCTTTACCAGCTGCAAACAGGCGGAGAACGAATCATTTGACGACTTTTTTGTACGTTTGAAGAGTTTGTCTGAGGAGATCGACGTCTGCAAGGCGCACAGCCGGGAATGTGAGGAAGCCTGGATCAAGCACGGGATCTTGACAGGTGTCAGGCACGAAGAGTTGATGCAGCGACTCATCCCCCTGGACGCTTCCTCCACACTCCAGGTGGTAGTGACTGAATGTCGGTCATACGAGGCCACCAAGTCCGCCACCTCTGCCTTACGGGCCCCACCTGCTGTGAGAGCTATCTCACAATACAAGAAGGATAAGAAGGCGGCCAACAACGCGAAGGCTGCCACACGTTCTTCCACGCCTCCGCCTAGTGCTTCCTGTGGCAGCTGTGGAAAGCAGCACAGCCCCAAGACTTGCCCGGCCGCCGACGCACTGTGTCGTGGATGTGACCGTAAGGGCCACTGGTCTAACACAGACAGGTGCCCTGCACGAGGCCACAAGTGTCAGGCCTGTGGTCGCTATGGACACTACGACAAGTGCTGCCGCCAACCCAAGCCCAAAAGCCCGAGACGAGGAGGAAAGCAGCGCAATTCCCTCGGGGTGGTTCGCACACAGCCCCCTCCAGATGGCCCACGCAGCCCCAAGCAGCAGCGGAGTCATATCAGGAGGGTGGAATCGACCACACGCCCCAGGGCTACCCCTTCCCCTACTATCCGCGTCGCCGTCACACACGGTGATGTGTCGGGTCACATTGAGGTGATACCGGACACCGGCGCCGATACTACGGTGATTGGGCTGAAGCACCTCCAGAAACTGGGCCTCACCAAACGCGGCCTGGGACCATCGCCGCAGCTGCAGTATTACAATGCGGACGGTTCCCAGATGCCGGACGCTGTGGGCTCCTTTCAGGCAGAGATCACCTACGGCGACAGGTCGTGTTACGGATGGATCGACGTGCGGCCTACTCTCGCTACACCCTTGTTGTCGTGGGTGCACTGCAAGGAGTTAGGCGTGGTGCCCAGAGACTTTCCCGAGCAGATCCCAGCTGCTCGGTACACCGCCAGCAGGGTGCTTGAGTTAACGAGCGACGCGCCTGGCACTGCCACACAGAGCTGCCCAGAACCCGCGTCCACTCCCACCCACACAGGACGCTCCCCTGCCCAGATCCTGTATGGTCACCCTCTCCACTCTTGTGTTCCTACACACGCCAAGGCCTTTGCGAAGGACTGGCAGACCAAAGCCGAGAGCCGTGACCGCCGCGCCGCTTCACGTGCCCAGGACGCCAAAGCTCGGTATGACGACCGTGCCCGCCCTCTTCAGCCACTGGAGATTGGTGCCCTTGTCCGCGTCTGGGACCCGACGACGACACGTTGGGACAAGGTGGGCATAGTGATGGGCGTCGGCCGGTCGCGGGACTACAAGGTCAGGATGCCGAGCGGCCGTGTCTGGTGGAGGAACCGCTGCTTCCTCCGGCCAGCCCCACCCCCTGCTGCTGGCCCCCTGACCGAAGACGAGCCACCTACACCTTACGAGGATCCGCCCCACAGTGCACCTCACGAGGATCCGCCCCACAGTGCACCTCGACGCTCGGAGCGACTTAGAACTAAGAAGTCCGCTCAAGACAAAGACTATGAGCGTGAGGGGGGAGGGAGATGTAGGTTATGTATCTAAGCTACTGTGCCGAGTAGCAACCCTGTACATAAGCTACTGTGCCGAGTAGCAACCCTGTACATAAGCTACTGTGCCGAGTAGCATTTATATATATAATCACGTGGCAACACTGCACGTGTTATGTGGCAACATTGCCCCGAGGCTGCCATATGGCAAGGCAGCCTCAGTCTGACCGTGTGAGCTGTGCTTGGCACACGCTGGTCACCGCTTGTATTTCTCTCATCCACAATAAACGAACTCAGTGTTACTCAGTGTTCCCTAGCCATCACTGCATTCTTCAGGGCACACTAGTAACCTTCAGTAATTATTTAATGTTTCTATTCCTCTGCTTGCTCTAATTGCCATTATTTGTTTTGATTTTCCAGGGTATTGGATTATTTAGGTTACATCGTCGGTGTTTGCTATATATTACGAATTCCTTGATTTAGTCATATCAGCCATGAAGATAGTGTGTAATGTGGGATAAATATTTCTTCCTTGGGGTACTTCTTTGTGAAAGTCGATAATCAATTTGGCTTGCCTGTTGAGAAAGTTGCAGAGAAGTGTCGTGATCTTGGATGTCATGTCAAGCTGTGTCCCGTACCACCAGGCAGTGTCATACGCCTTCTCGATGTCAAGATGCAAAAACACAACAGATGGTAGAATCCAACCGAACAAACCAATCCATTGTCGAATGGTGCCGACGAAAACCACACTGGACAGTCGAGATACCGTACCAGGTGCGTATTGACCATCCTCTCAAATACTTTAAACATGCACACAGTCAGGGCTATGGATCGGTAGTTAAGAGGAACAGATAAGTCCTTACCGGGCTTATTGTAGGGGATGACGACTGCAGTCTTCCTGAGGAGGGAATAAAAATGTCCCTCTACATCCAATTAAACGACAGAGACTCGCTACAGATATGACGGATCATGGCTTATGGGATGTTATCTTCGCCTGGGGGAGGAGTCAATACACAGGTAGAGAGCATATCTTGGTTCCCTTAGGGAATAAGGGACGTTTTAACACTCTTCCCCTGCAGGACGAGAGGGCCAGCTGACGACACTCCTGAACCTCCAACTGGCGATGCACCTCAGAAGACCTCGAAGCACGACTTGATATGCTTGTGAAGGCCCCAGCGAGTACGTCAACTACCAGCACACCGTCAATGACCGTTTCCCTATTGACCTTGATGACCGGAGGAGGGCTCGGAGTGAACTTCCCTGCTATCTTACGGACCTGCGACATGGGCATTCTAGTGTTGAGGGAGGACACGAACGAAGCAAAAGACAAACGATGGGCATCTTTAAGAACCCAACGGGCGTGGCTCTGGCTCTCTTGTATGCTGCACGATAAAAGTCAGTCTTGGGTCTACGGTACCGACCATACGCCTGACGACACTCAATCACAACCTGTCCGCACTACTCAGATCACCGTGGCTAGCCGCTGAAAAAACACCCAGTCAGCCCTGTCCAGTCGGCAGAGATCTCCCGTAAACCCTCCACGTGAAATCGAGAAGGGTGTCGGGACAACTCAGGGAGAGATCATTTACAGAGGTCGTGCCTGTCTGGACATGGTAATGTGTATGGTCACCGGTATTTAGAATACCGAGATCTGTGGCTTCGACAGTTGAAGCAATCATGGCTCCCCTGGAATTGGTGACAGTGTGTCGACTATTAAAATCACCAAGTATTCAAAATGTGGGAGAGAGTAGACGAACCATAGACACAAACTCCTCTCTATCAACCGGTGAGTTAGGTGGAAGGTAGAGGGAACACAAAGTACTGTATACGTGCGCTGCATGGGGAGCTGAGCAGCAACTACCAGTAGGGGAGCGGTAATGGTAAAAAGAGATACTCCGAGATGTTTCTATAAAATTAGCTGCGCTCCATGATGGACGAAAGGGGGGGGGGGTAGGAGAGTAAAAAGCAGAGTAATCTCGTGAAGGCAGATGGAAGTACGAATTAATCATGGTCTCCTGCAAACAGGCACAGACCAGCCGGAGCCTACTCAGGAGCAGTTGGAGCTCCTCCCCGAATATCTTTAGATAAGGGTTTAGAAGTGCCCTTAGAAGGGAGCGTCCCAGCACTCATTATGTGTTTTCTCTGCCTGTAAACAGCGGGCTTCGTTGAGGAGGAAGAGGGATCCTCCCTTGACGGGCATGTCACTTGCCCCGCGATCGATGGCTTGGTCATGGGTTTGTTGGACCTGACAGTAGGAGATCGAGAGCAGACTACTAGATCCCGGGGAAGCCAAACCTGCGAGGGAGCGGCCCCGGGGGCCGATAACTGGGGGTCCTTCCGAGACCCACCAGAGGGTTCTGAAGGCCCCACCTTTGGAGGAAGAGTCTCTTCAAGAAATCCCCCACTCGTGGACCGCTTCTAGTTCGACAGAGTACCAGTAGCTGCCGAAACGGGCTCCCCTGTAACCTCCATGGAGGAGGTAGAGGGGGGAAGTGGTAATACTATCATCAGTTGACGGAGACGAACGAGGAGTAGCAGAGGGAATTATAGCTTTTTGGCACAGCAAAGGAGCCGTGGGACGTCGAGCAGGAAGGGAGGATAGCATCGAGGCAAAAGATACTCACGGACGCACGACGCTTTGCCTCGTCAAAGCTAACCTTTTTGCTTTGAATCTCGACCACCTCCTTTTCGAGCTTGTGGCGATCGCACCTTTTTGTCGAGGCTCGGTGACTCTTTGGAGAGCCCCATGGCTGTTGGTACACGAGACAGGACTGGGACAGTCCTTGCCTTCATGGTCCGACTTACCATAGGACACACATGAGCCATTAACGTGCCCAAACTTCAGGCAGTGGAAGTACCGCCTAAGAGCTGGTAAAACTAGCCTTTCAAATGTCAGCAACAAAATAGGGGTTGGAATAAGGACACCATCAACCTTTTTTTTTAAATGTTCTACTGTTATCACCTCATATATATCTAAATCTTGTAATAGTTTTCTTCCGAATATCACATCAGGTCTTGGGAAAGACGACTCCCTTGCAACGATTGAGGGTCGCGTGAGGGGCACATGAAACCTGAGCTCCGGGGATTTGAGAGATCTTTCTCAGACGAGCACTATCGTCCGGGGACAAACCTCCACCAGTAGGCTACCATCCCTCTAGGGCAGGGGTTCTTAACCTGGGGTCCATGGACCCCCAAGGGGTCCATGAATGGGCCTTAGCGGGTCCGTGAAGGTCAGATAAAAATTTAACATTTATGTTCACTATATTTTTATATTAAGTTGTTCTATTTTTGTCAATATATACCAGATGTTATGTATGTATTTTTGGTTACTGAAGAAAACCAGTAAATCTGTAGGGTGGCATGGGATGCTACTGTATACGGCCAGGTATTATACAATTGTCATCGTCGTCAGGTTTTGACTTCTAGAATAGTTTCCCATTGAAAGAAATTAAAGAAACCGTACCCTGCCACTGCTTACAGCGCTGACCGCTAAGCGTCTCTGGTGGCCCATGTTTACCAGTGCCGGATTTAGACCTGTGGAGGCCTCCCTCATTATAACTACCCAAGAGGGTGGGGTGGCGAGTGAAGCAAGCCTAAACATCTGGGAGTTCGGGGGGGGGGGCGCTGTAAGCCCCCCGGGAAAATTTTGAAATTTGAACACTTCTTTGGAGAATTTTGAAGCCATTTGGAGTTATACTGAGGAAATTAGAATATTGAGAAATTTTTAATTAACTGTATATTTATTGATAGTGTACAAATTCCCAACACACACACACACACACACACACAAAAGTGAGACATGACTGGAGTCATTCATGTGGTTTCAAGTCGACCAGCCCTGATATAGCTACTACCGCACATGTGGAGGCCCCCAGATTGTGGAGGCCCTGGGCAGCTGCCCACCTTGCCCACTCCTGAATCCGGCCCAGATGTTTACCATTTAAATTGGCAGCATCGTTCTCTGCACAACCGCCATCTTGAGCCACTCCATATTAAGTGCTTATTTCTCATTTTCCACGGTTTATCTCGGCCTGGGAATCTTCTCATATACTGGTAAGGCTTAACTGAGGGCAATAGTATCTTCAAATACATACTTTTTCCTAAATATATTCAATTACCTATAGTTATGTTTTTGGTGAAGATAGCGAAAGAGGGCCTTAGTTATTATTACTACAGCTGTACCAGCCGAGGTTGGAGACCTCCGACCGCCTTCTGACCACAATTTCAGAGTGTGGCTGAAGAGTGATGGGTGTACAGTGTGTGAATGTGTGTTTGTGCATACGTGGGTGCATATGGAGAAAGGCGCGTGCTAGTGTTGTGAAAAATAAAAAACGGTTGGTGCGCTGTATTTATTTGTTTTATCCATTATTTATAACAAATCTGTTAATATTTATTGGTCAAAGTTAGGGACTGGGTGCACGTAGTTAGGGTAGGGATGCATAAATAGAGAGAGAATGGATAAAGTTAGGGTCTGGGTGTGTCAGTATGGTAGGAAAACACGAAGTCATCAGTCAGTATCATTCATATATTTTCTGAGGGGAACCTTAGAGAAATCCGTAATAATGCTACTGAAAATAGCGTTATCTGTCTATCTCTGTCTGTCTGTGAAGGTTTGTCCGTCAGTCGGTCTGTCTGCCTGTCGATCAGTCTTTCTGTCGGTCGATCTGTCGTGCTTATTAATTTGTGTTCATTAGTTATTGCTGTCCATATAAATTACCTAACATTTTTTGTTTCGCAGGCCTAGCTCAATTTGGAACTGTCAAAGAAAAGGAAGTTCAACGAAGCTTACTTATCCTTTGGTTTTACTTTCATCACTGAACGTGATGGGACACAAAAGCCGCAGTGTTTCCTGTGTGGCAAGGTTCTTGCCAATGGAAGCATGAAACCAACAAAGCTGAAGGAGCACCTCACGTCTGTCCATCCTGAAAATGCATCGGGCAGTGTTGATCTATTTCGTGCAAAGAAGGCTCGATTTGAGAAAGCTGGAACTTTGCCAAAACTTGGATTTGCCCCAACACAAAAGCCTTGTCTTGAAGCATCCTACAAGGTTGGTTATCGCATTGCCAAGCAAAAGAAGGCACATACGATTGGAGAGACCTTGGTAAAGCCATGTGCTCTGGAAATGGTCGAGCTGGTTTGTGGCTTGGAGCAGAGGAAGAAAATTGCAGCAGTGCCTTTGTCAAATGACGTCATCCACTCCAGAATTGTTGACATTTCTTCTAATATTCTGAAACAAGTAATGGAAGAATTGGCAGCTACGCCATTTCCGTTCAGCATGCAACTGGATGAAACTACTGACGTCTCTCAGTGCAGCCAGCTCCTGGTTTTCGTCCGTTATATGCATGCTGATGCCATCAAAGAAGAATTCCTATTTTGTGAGCCCCTTTTGGAAACTACAAAGGCCATCGACATCTTAGAAATGGTGAATAATTTCTTTGCCAAGCAAAACTTCGACTGGAAGAAAAATCTTGGTACTCTATGCACAGACAGAGCACCTGCGATGCTTGGCAACACATCTGGTTTTGCTGCTTTGGTGTAGAAAGAAGCTCCTCAGGTCATCGTGACCCATTGTTTTCTACATCGGCATTCTATGTGCAGAATCATGTGATATCGTCAGATTTGAAAAGTTTTCATTTTTTGCTAGGTAAATTTTAACTTGAAATCTTATGAAAATTCAGTATTCCCACCCTTTTACCAACACCACTAAATAGCTTATTTAAAGTAAAGTAAATGTATCAGGTTAATTTATTAGGATGAAAATGATCCAGAATAGTGAAACGAATGATCTTGACACATTTATTAAATTTAATATTCCTTTAGAAAACAAAATCATCAAATACAAAAACCGGTTTTACTACTACGACCCGGTGTTGCTGCACACCATAGAGAACATGTCTTTCTTGCTTCTGTTTCTACTCATCACCTCCCTGCTGACCACCTGAGCTCGGATGTAGCCTTCCCTCCTCTCCTGACTGTACACGTGACTGCTGGCCTCGCTCACTTGCTGTACACAACGCTCTATACTCTGGGTGTGCGAGGGCCAGGCAGGGACATGCATGGGGTTGTCCAGGAAAGCTCTGACTTGAACATTGGTGAGGCTGCAGGTAAGAGGGGGCTCACTGCCAGCCTGGATGTTATCCAGATCTATGAGATCAGTGTGGGTCTTGGCACCTAGATTGACTTCAGGAGTCTTCCTGGCCCTGAAGGAATCGTCACCAACTGATTCGTCATGCCCAGATCCTCTCATAAGTCTCATATCCAAGATCTTTTTGACTGCCACTCTTCTCTCCTCCTCATCCTTACTGCAGAGCATTGTCTGCAGAACTGCCTCGGGATGAGCATACCAGGAAGATCTCCTCACAGTCTGCTCCACAATCTGAACAACCTTCCTTGGCTGACTCCTCAGGAGCTCAAGCTGGAAGAGAACATGCCTCGGACCTTCGGAGAACGATGACTTGACCTTGGTGTTGAACCAATTTGGCAAGTAGACACTCACGATGAATTGGACAATAAGTCTCAGGTTGTGAAGCTGGTTCCTTTTCAGTTTATGATGAGCGACCCAAATTCTGCAGAACCTGAGAGCCGTTGTGAGCCACCTAGAATGTGAGACTGGACCTATCTGCAGGTAAGCAAGTCTATCAGGCATGACCCCAGTTTTGATGGCACTGCAAATCATGTAACCATAGTACTGGTCAGTACTCAGGTCGTCAATGACAGTATGTGCAAGCTCAACGAGTGGAGGGCCAACTGTGATTTTTTCAAAGCTCGGATTTATTTCTAACTCAGTGGCAGAGTCCAGAATCTTGCCAAGAGGACCAGACCATCTGTTGTTTGAAAGAGTCTTGCAATCCAGCTCCTGGATCAGATGTCTGAGTGGCAACTCGTTGGTGTGGAGGTCACAAACAATCCAGACCAGCTTCCTCCCAATCTTCCGCTCTATCCACTGTATGACCCCCCCTTGCCACCCTGTGTTCGTGTTGGTGCTGTCCCCTCCAATGGCCTGCAGGGTCTGGTCTACGTTCCTCTCTCTGAGCCAGTTCACAATGTTATCTGCCACTATCTCAGCTGGTTTCCTGATGTCATCTTTCTCTGGAGTGAAATGCCACAAATACTTCCCTCCTGGTTCACTGCAGCAGGAGTAGTGTTCCTCCTTCACCATGGCAGGGAACAACTTGTCAGAATCTCCAACTTTCATGAACACTTTAGTGTCATCCCTTCTCCCATCAAAGAACAAACAATTGATTCCATTTTCTCTTATCCCCTTATCAAACTCCTCTTCTAGGTTACTGACAAGTTTCTCCTGAGCTCTCCTTACTTTGTTATGATCTATCACCAGGTGAACATCATCAGGTGTTATCAAACCACCGTCAATCCAGGCAGCTGTTGCTATCTCTGCAGTTTCTCTGAGACCAGTGTGGTGTCGCATGCTGGCCAGAGCTATGCTCAGGATATCTTTCCTATTTCGAATCTTATGCCTGGAAGGTTTGGGATCATTATTTTCTGGGTTAGGGACAAAGTCACCATTCTCCTGGTCAGCACTCGGATGAGCCATGGGGAAGTCATTAAACTCTGAATCAGCTTGACTCCAATCATCGGCCTTTTTTACCTCACCCTGGGCCTTCTCAAGTCTCTTTTCCTCGGCAACTCTTCTCCTCTTCTGTCTCTCTGTGGCAGCCTCCTGTCTCTTGGACTCCGGAATATCTTGGCTAGAAATCATGAGAGCCCCTATACTGCCAGTCTTCTCTCTCTGTGCTTTGACAAATGCCAGTTCGATCACAGGAATCTTCAGTTCACGCTTGCAAATACAGGAAATGTGGGCCTCGGATTTACAGTCACGATCGCATCCAAACTCAGGACAGAGAACAATTGGGCACTTGCAAGTAATTATGTCAAATAACTGGTCCAGTTGCTTGGCAAAGCTGTCCTTAACTGCAAGTTTTCCTCTCCCAAGAGAGATATCTCTTGCCTTTTCCCAACTGGCTAGCAGTCTCTCACTAATCTTCTTCTGACTTGTTATGACTGGAGGCTTGAACTGAGCGTTAGCCAGAGTGTACTGTGCCAAGACAGCTTTGGTCATATCACTGGCAATGTCTTTGTTTGTGTAAGTTCTTTGGTTCTTTTCACTGATTTGCCTGATTAAAACACCGTATCTCAAAGCATCTCTCAATGTAGGCAACTCCGACTTCAGGAGCTCTCTCCCAGACCCAAGATAGTGACTGAGATGGCTGGATTTTTGGTTCCTCGTCCTGACACAAGCAGCCATCGCAAATATTATCAACTTATAAATGCATCAGAATCTGAAACAGAAAAAAATATTGTTAGTTGGGTTGTTAAAGAATGAAGTCAGAAAGCAATGTTCACTATTTAATTGTAATGCACTAATGCAGCTGTACGTTAGATTTTCGATAAATTTCACGCTAAAATTTACCTAGCAAAAGGTTGCAAAATATTAAAACTGAAATTATTTTCTGTTTATGTATACTAAAATCTACCAAAAAAGTGATGGGCCATTAGTTTTAGCTGATCTTCCCTCCTATGACACACCCTACTGGTGTGGTATCTCGCCTTCACTCTTGGCTCACACAGATCCTCTTAGACTGATCATTACTTCCTTCTAAATTTAAAGCTTCTTACTAACTCAACTTCAAAGTTCTTAGGATGTTCAGTAATTCCGTCCACTTTACTTCGTCGACATGTTGCTCATATTCTACAAAACACACAGTATTTCTTTGTCAACCTCCAGTCTTCTCTCATGCATAACACATGTGTCAATTTTAGTAAAGTCAAAAACTACTATTATTCAAATAATGCCATTTTATATTGGTTGAAAAGACTATTTACCTACTTATATTTGACCACAAAGTTTTGATATATATCAATGCGTCTTTAATATGTGTGGTCAACTTTGGTAATTTTTGGTGCATGGTACAGTTTCTAAGCTTTACATAGTCACAAATGCTGGAGTTTTGATTGTCAATACATGTGTTTTCCCTACTTTTTGACGATTGTGATTACTTCGTAATGTAAATATTGTGTAAATTGGTACTACAAATTATTTTAAATGTTATGTGCGAGCCAAACTACTTGTGTATTTTGATAAGATAAATATATGAAATTGTCATCACTTTGATCCACTTGCTGGATTGATTGAAGAGAAAATTGAAAATATATTACAAAAAAACACCTGAATCAGTTGTTGATGTCAACTCTACAGATCTAGTTCATGACAATAAATGATGTCAACTCTACAGATCTAGTTCATGACAATAAATGTGGGTTTCTAGTTGATTCTGTCTTGGGTTTTACCACTTTACTTAATTCAGAAAAACAATTTAGTTTAAACCAAAAATTATCTAAATTTATTACTACTTATACATCACATAGTCTAGTAAAAGTAAATTAGTTACGCAATTTGCTTTGAACAACCTCCTACAGCCAAAACCTGAGCTTAAAGGAGTTATTAAGAATTTCAATGAACTTAATTTTGTGCAATGGGAATTAGTCGGCCCGACCAAATTCAAATGACATTTGATTTGTTCACAGGTCCACAGAATGAGTCAGAAAGAAACCAGAACCCGAAGCAAATCAAGTTGTCAGCTAAGTCATTTGGTTGGTACTTGTAGGGAACTTCCCCCTGCTGAGCTGCCCACAGCCAGAGATCTGTTGGGGTATGGTTTGTTCAGAAGAGAAATGAATGAGGAAGACAGAAGGAATTACCCAGTTGATCACCTGGTTAACAACGACATTGTTCCTGGGCTACTGGCTCATTGGAGAAAGGCCAACGCTCTATTCACAGGACCTGTAATCAACACTGAGGTCAGGATCAAGTCTAAAATGAAGGCACTGTGGAATGAGGCATTGAAGGTGTCCATGGGCAATGTGAAGCTACAGGTCAAACTTAAGTTCATGATGAAATTGGACAAATTGGTGGACATCCTGACATGTCACTGTGTGATGAGAAGCTGCAGTGAGCTTGGGTGCAACCCTGTTTGCAACAGTGAGGTTCACATTGACTGCAGATGCAGGAAGGAGCAAAAGATACCATTGCAGGAGCTTGCCTTCATCAGAGGTAAGAGAGAAAAGGTGGGTAGTGTTGGGTCACACCAGATGGGTTTAGCTGATCGCCCTGAGACCAGGAAACAGGAAGCAGTGCTGTATAGATAGCGGCAGAAAAGGAAGGCCGAAGAGAAGAGGAGGAGGAAAGCAGAGGAGTCAGTCAAGAAAGAAGAAGAGTTGAGGAAGGAGTCACTACTGGAGATGGAGTTGGAGGAGACTGGAGATACACCGGAGAAGGCAGAGAAGAGGAGAAGTCTTCATGTCAAAGACTGCAGCAACTTCTTCCTTGCCTGTGACTAAGAAGAAGAAATAAAACTCTACAAATATCACCAACATAGCTCTGTCTAGCTTGAGACATCATACTGGGTGGAGAGAGACTGCAGAGATTGCCACTGGTGTCCGGATTGATTCTGGTCTTATCACAGAGTCTGACACAGCACTGGTGATTGATCACAAGAAGGTGAGGAGGGCTCAGGAGAGACTGATTATGGAGTTGGCTAAGAAGTTTGATGAAGAGATTAGAGAAAATGGCACCACCTGTATCTTCTTTGATGGGGGAATAGATGTAAGCTGAAGGAACTAACAGGTAGTTTCCCGGAATTGTTAAAGAAACACACTATTCAGTGCAATGAACCAGGTGGGAAATATTTGTGGCATTTTGTACCAGAGGAAGCTACAGAGGAGAGGAGTCATGCTGAGGTCATTGCTGATCATTTAGTGAACTGGCTAAAGGAGAGAGGAGCAGACCAGAATCCTTTTGGCCATAGGTGACAGCACTAATGTGAATACTGGCTGGGAGGGAAGAGTAATGCCTGAGGTAGAGGCCAAGCTCGGCAGAAAGTTGGTGTGGATTGTCTGTGACTCGCACACGGGGGAGCCGAGTCTCAGACACCTAGTAACTGCACTGGATGGAAAGACATTGAGCAACAAAAAGTGGTCGGGGCCTTTAGGGAAGATGTTAGACACTTCCACTGAACTGGAGATCAGCCCAAGGCTCAAAAGGATCACTGTTGGTCCTCCTCTACCCAATCTCAGCGCAGACCAATTATATGGATACAGAATCATCACCGTCAACAGATCAGAAGACGTAACTCAGAGTCTAGCTCTCTTGAAGATTGGGTCATTCCTGTCACAGTAGGTGGCTCACCACTGCTTTAAGGTTATGCAGATTGTGGATTTCCAAACCTGAGCTGAAGGGTAGGAACCTGAAACATCTGAGGATAATTGTGGAATTCATAGTGGGAGTCTATATGCCAAACTGCTTCAGCATCAAGTTAAGCCACAGCTGGGTGGAGGGTCCCAGGTATGTACTGTAAAAGCTGAAACTGCTCACAAGTCAGACGAAGGAGTTCGTAGGAATAGTGATGCCTACAGTGAAGAGATCAGCCTGGTATGCACACTCTGAGGCTGTGCTTCAGGCCATTCTGTGTAGTGAGGTGGAGGAGGAGAGGAGGGAAGCTGTGAAAAGGATACTGGAAATCAGAGGTGAGGGAGATGAGGACACAAAGGTAGGAGACTGCAGTGTCTGACCCAGGGGGACTCCTAACGTCAACCCAGATGCCATCAAACTCTCGGAGCTTATTGAATGGAACTCTGGGGTAACCGATCCTCCTCTGGCATGCTCCTTCTCCACTGCTGCAATCATGGAGTTTCTGGATAGACCAATGGAAGTTCCTACATGGCCTACACACACACACACACACACACACAGTTAGTAGAGAGTTGTGTAAGGATTAAAACTGAAGCAGCACAACATGTTTACTCAGAAGAGATGGAGGCGTACATCAGGGGCCAAGTGGCCAGTAGGGAGCTCGTGTCCAGGAGCACGGAAGACATGGCCACCTTGGTAAAGTTCAAGAATTCTGTCTGGTAAAATGTCGTTACATACAATAAAAATATGCAAAATTTGCAAATTTTTCGTGAATTTCAACAAAAAATATAAGTAGCTAGGGGTGGTCAAATCCGAATTTTGAAGCCATATTTCGATTATCATATAAAATGTATAATTTTGGTCTCTAGAGATTTTGAAACTCTTAAACTTTTCACTTTGCGCGCTTAAATTGACATATTCACAACTCCTGTTCTTTCGCATCCCCATATCTCCAAATTCATTTTGCCCAGTAACGTTGTTGGAATTTTACTTCTGCCATCCACCTCACAACTTTAAGCAGTGATCTTAAATTTGTTTGAAACCAAGCTGTTAGTCCTATAATTCAGTGAAACATTCTGATGAATTCAGTTTCTTTTCCAGAGGAACCATTATTGTCCTTATGAAATTTCCCTGCCATTCTTTTTATATGACTCTCCTAGTAAGGACTAGGACCTCTTTGCCAAGTTCTTCGAGAATTCCATTATTATTCCTTCAACAAGATAAACTTTCTTTATTTTTATATTCGTCTATTTCAGCTCAAACTACTCCTTTAAAAATTATCAGGCTGTTTGTCGTCATTATACTAATTTTTTCCAAACAAATTTGTTAAATCTTAGGGTTTCCTTTTTATTTTACAACTCTTAATGTGTTCTTCCCACTTGTTCCTCTTTCTATTGGACTCAAACTACAACTATCCATTTATCATCTATCTCATTAGGTTGGATGCTTATATGAGCAATAGGGGTTGGGTGTAAACGGGACTGCCCAGTATGGGCCAATAGGCCCGCTGCAGTTTCCTCCATTCTTATGTTCCTATTCTTGTTCAACCCGTGACCTTCCTATCTCTTTCGTCCACCTGGCCTGACACTCCTTTTTTATCCGGCGTCTTTTGTTCTACATGCTAATTATGTCACTACACTGCTTTTACATTGTTGCTTTCTTGTAAATTCCTTCTTAAGTCTTCAGTCTTCCAGTATTTGTAATATTTTGTCTCTGAACTAAGGTTTTGTGCCTCACAATCATTATTCCATTTGTTTTCCTTGCATCTTCTATAATCATTTACTTTTCATTCAATTCTCTGTACTCTACCTTAGTCATAGTCTCCTTTTACTCCTCAGTCTTTTAACAAATATTTCCACTCTAAAATTCAGTCCCATCTTCAGTTTTTACTGTAATTTTATCAGCACGAGGGTTTGGGTAGCCTCTGTCCACTTCCCATCTGCAAGATTTCTTGACGCTCTTCCTGCATCTGTTTCAAACTAGTACAGTATGTAACCAAGTTGATACCCTTTTGTATTACCCAGTATCTGTATCTCTTTCTCTGTTGTTTGAATCAGGTATCTGTCACTATCAGATGATACCTCTTGCAAAATTACAATGCTCTCTCAATTCTGCAGTTCGTTTTTCCTTGTTCAAAACCTCCTATTTGTTTGCCTCCAGTCTACTTATTATAGTGGTTTCCTTTAATGCTATCAATCAGCCGTTCTCTTTCCTTGTGCACATAAAACACGCTGTCCTCCTTTTTTGGCTCTGTACCACATCGACAGTGTTAGTTGGTTACCGTCTACCTCCCCAAATACAATTGTCACTCCTTTATTACTTTGTTTTCCAACTTCCTTGTAGCTTTATTTATCCAGAATAATTACTGATTCCTCTCTCTAACTATGTACCCTTCCTGAATGTATCACCTGGCAACTGTCACTCAGAAAGGCGTCTTTGACTTTCCACTTAATTCTACTGAGAGTGTGTTACCCGGTGAGAGTCAGCATCACTGCTTCCTCAAGTAAATCTCCTCTTACGCTCTAGATATGATCAACCCACCACCTGGTGACTGTTGTACACTCACACACACTACAGTATAGCAAAATATCTCCAACAATCTTTAAGTTAATTATTTGATAATTTCTTATTCCCTTATAATAGCTTATTAGATCAGTATTAACATAAGAAATACGAAAGTGTAATTTGCTCACTCAGGTAATGTACTGATCACACGTGATTTTGTAATGTAGAGTTGTACAAGTATAGATGAGTTTTGGTTGAAACTCATATTTGATTTTTGTATTTGTTTGGCTTTACTCATATGGCGACAGCATTAACAAATGCCTATTACCTACTACTTATTGTTTCTTTACTATTCATGATTACTTTCAACAATATACTGCCTGCCAACTTCTTCCTACTGTTTACAATCTGTCATCAGTGTCTAATACCTTTAATTCCTGTGTATTACTTTTGTGTACTATCTACTATTACTGTCTGCTGGACTTTGTCTACTATCTACTATTGCTGTCTACTGGACTTTTTTTACTATCTACTGTTACTGTCTACTGGGGTTGGTCTTCTATCTACTATTACTGTTCAGTGGAGTTTGGCTACCATCTACTATTACTGTCTACTGGAGTTTGTCCACTTTGTACTATTACATCGTATAATTACATTCTACTTTCTACTGTTATTTTCTTCTTTCTACTATCTCACCTAACTTTCGGTCAACCTTCCCGGACTTTAACAGTACTGGAGTGAGCGGGTCCCTGCCTGGGGGTCCCGTCATTACATGGTAAAAGAACAGTTGAGTATTGCAGGTACTACTCGTCACTAGAGAGGACTTGGTTCTTAGACCACTGCAGCGATGCCCATCTCAAGGTGTGGGAAGCCAACGTGGCCGTCCACAAGCGGGGGATTGAACTCATCCGGCCGGGTGCCAAGTGTTCTGAGATTGCCCAAGAACTAAACGAAATGTTTGCCCAGTTCGGCCTTCTGAAGTACCGCATGTTTGGCTACGGTCATTCCTTCGGTATCCTCAGCCACTACTACGGGCGTGAGGCTGGTGAGTCATGTTCTAACAACTCTTTATTTGATGATCGTAGATATAGCTTGTGTGTCAGATTTTTTATGATACCTTACAATGTGTGCAATACAAGTTGACCTTCATTTCTATATATACAAGATAATGAACACAAACTAATGTATTAATATTAATGTTTGATAAACCATACGCTACTTGTTCACCAACACCTTGATTAACTCTCGCAACATCTTTCTAGTACATTTTAACAACACGTAAATTCAACTTCTGCCTCACAAGAGCAGCAGTTTCCCACACTCACATTCAGTTTATATGTTAGAAGGCCCTGCATAAGTTACCATGTTTAAACATTATAGTATATTATTTCCAGCTCAATTTATCACCGACAGAAGAACAAGCAAACTTTTGCTGCTGAACATCTCCTCAGTTAAATTGTTAATTAGTTTTTATCGGACAATATTCTTAGAACACATTCTCTATACTGTTGGTTATGTCCTGTTGAGTCTGCCGTGTTGAGTACTGTTAAATCTACTAAACAAAATGAATTGTCCGTGACCCGTGGAAGGATAGCGTCTGTGACTGGGATGAATGAGACACTGTAAAATTTAGACACTTATATTCCCTCCAACACTACAAACACAATCAAATAATGGTACACCAATATGCGCACCTCTTAACTTGAACTTAAAACACTACTCTGGGAAATAAAAGTTATACATGACATAGAAATTATTAGAAGCTCAGGCAACAATAAATTTGAAGTATTAAGAAATGTTAATTGCACACATGAACAGGCCTTTAAGGGCCACAAAATAATATCAGTCATCAGAAATGGTACTAAAAAATAAGAAATTAAATACTCTACAATGAATAGGCCTTAAGGGCTTTCAACAAAATAATATCAGTCACTGAGGGATGGTAATAAAAAATAAGAAATTAAATACTCTACAATGAATAGGCCTTAAGGGCTTTCAACAAAATAATAGCACCCCAACAGATGCACACTTCCTAACCTAACTTAACCACTACTCTGGGGAACAAGGTTATACCTGAGATCAGAATTATGAAGAACAATTAGATGCATTAAAAGAATCAAATCACAGTATCACTCTGGTTCCACTTAATGGCACAAACATTCAAAACAATACTATCAAAAATATTTAGGACTATTAAACTACACACGTCAAGATAATATCAGTCTGAGGAACGGTGTTAACTACACCCGTAATAAGGGAGGGAAGATGTTCCTCTAGGTATCTCCTAGAGACCTAGACTCACGGTCTCAGTGTGTGACCATTAGTTTACTCAGCTAGCCTCAGTGTACTCCCAGTGCGTCCATAAAGCGGAAGGGAGTGAGCCAATCAGACCTTGTACAGTTGAGAGAAACTCTAGCTTCCCGTTAGCAAGAGGGTTTCACTAAGCTGCTCGGGACATGTGGTTTTGTGCACCCGAGTGGTAAGAACTGATCACCCACTGTGGATGCTGGTCCCGTCGTTTTAGTTGTCGGAAGCACTCGTTCACTCAAGAGATCCTTTGCTACCCCGCTAAACAGTGACAGGCCTACACTGATCGGTCCAATGGCGACAATCGCCACCCTCAATCATCAACGGCAGTCTCAAACGGCAGTCAATCTCTCGCAGTCAACTCCGGTCAACGCCGGTCAACTCCAGTCAAGTGGGTTCTGACGGGAAACCCCGGAAATGAACTCACTGTTAGCTCTAGTTTCATTTTATCACTGCCCTATCTAACCCTCTGTCTGAGATCGAATGAGATTTACTGTTATACTTTCGCAATAGCGCAGCACAGGTGACGAAATGCGGATCATTTCTGATGGACGCCATGAACGCCTGTCTGTGTGAATGCTTCCTCGACTGGCTCAGCCAGCGTCGCTCCTCAAGGCGCTATTGGGCTCACGCGGATATATTTTCCGCCTAGCTAATAACTCCTTGGGACACCCGTAACATTATTCAGACTGCTAAACGATCTATAATAATTTCAAATTCAATAATAGTCCCTTAACTTCATGAATCGCATCATTATTAATTCGGTAAATTACATTTAATATCATATAGGCCTAGTTCCGCAGTCTCTCGCTACGAGCAGGCAGCGCTCCCTCCACTCAGATGACCTTGAACGCTCAGTATCACTCATGGCGGGGCATTTGAAATTACTCTGAAATTTCGATATCACATATATTATATATATATATATATATATATATATATATATATATATATATATATATATATATATATATATATATATATATATATATATATATATATATATATGCAAGTAAATCACTGTAGCTGTGCGTGATCCAAGTGTATGCTGATAAACACAAGGAAACATGAAAACACGAGCGCTTAGTAATTCACATCTTCAGGGGTTTTATCGCCACTAGCTTCAACTACAGTGCTGACGTTGCCTTACCCGAACAAACATTCAATCTATCAGCCTGGCACCACGTAAAAGCTGCCTCTGGATCGAATTTGCACAAACAAGATGCCCTGATTCTGCTGAGTGTATGGTTTAAAGGGTGGCGTGACCGCCTGGCCTCAATGAAGGAGATCGCCTTCTCAAGTGATGCTGGTAGGACCATGCAGCCACCAGCCCTCTGTGGTAAACACCGACTCACAATCCTGGCCGAGTTTTTTGCTGGAACAATTTACATAGTACTATTGTCCCTTGGAACACCATACTGGTTTGCATTGACCCGCACTTGTAAATACAGCCAAAGTGATGACATACCCCTCAGTACTGAAATATTGTGGACTAATTATGCCTACTCGTTTCTGCCTTATCTGGAGAAATAAGACAATGCGGAATGAAGTGTAACTAAGATTAATAGAGTTATGAACTTTGTATCATGTCATTATGCTCAATAATCAATTATAATTAAGATAAATTATGTGAGACCAACTAATTATGTATCAGATAGATCACCATGTAATACTAATGAACGCCTTGTTGTCTGCAGGTTTTGACCACATCAATAAATATTGAATTCGTCAAAAGACGGGTTTCAATCATTCCCTTCGACTTGCCCGTCACCTGAACGTCCTTAACTAAGGCGTTTACAGTCAAAACAATTACGGGGGGCGTCGAAGGGAAATCTCAACTACCATGAGGAACAAAGGGACCACGGTATACGCCGTCAACACCGAGAGTTCAGCGTGGGACGACAAGGACCACGGGACATGCCGTCAATGCCGGGAGTTCAGCATGGAACTACGTAAGTCGTCAGAACGTCAGCACGGGAGACAGTGACGTAGAGTGTCGTGTGTTTGAGTGAAGTGTTCAAATATCTGAGGAATTGTCATAAAGTTTCGGTTCAAGCGTACAGGGCTGTGAGCGTTTGTTTGCGAAAGCCAGCCTGCTCACCCAGTGAACGAATATTCAGTAAACTCGGACAGTGTCGTAAGGTTTTGGTACGAGCGGACGAGCTGTTATTGTTCATTCCAGAGAGGCAAGCCCACCCTCCCAGTGATTATACGTGTGTGCGTGTGCGTGTGTGTACACACCAGTGATCATAAAGAACAGCTGATTCGTTATACAAATATAAAAAAATATGCTAATATTAAAATATCTTACCTCAGATCATTTGCAGTCAAGAAATATTTATTTATATTGAAATTCGGCTCTCCGAGAATTTGTAGAATTCTTATTGACATTGATATTGAAAGTTTATTTAGACCGAAGAACACAAATAGTAGTAATAATAATAATAATAATAACAACAAATAGTAATATTAATATTAATAATAATTTTAATGAAGAACCATGAAGAAATACATAATTGAAAAGGACCCTCCTTTGAACATTTTCAACCAACTGACAGTCGAATGGGTATTCAGGTGTGATGGGTCGACTATTTATGATCGCTTCCACTTCACAGTCGATCTTCATCCAGGACTTGGGTCCCCACAATTGCTCTGAGAACCTTTCTGACTTCGGATTTGCCGTTCCTAGACTCCTTCCATGTGTG
This sequence comes from Homarus americanus, assembly GCF_018991925.1. Classification (NCBI taxonomy): domain Eukaryota; kingdom Metazoa; phylum Arthropoda; class Malacostraca; order Decapoda; family Nephropidae; genus Homarus; species Homarus americanus. The sequence continues at coordinate 40,324 of NW_024718745.1, forward strand.
AAGCTGCTGGAGGGTTGAATACCCATTCTATATCTTTCTTCTGAAAGTGTCTTCTAGTTCTCTCATGTCGCTCGACGCAGGTGTGATGGTTCGACTATTTATTATTGTTTCCACTTCACACTGCAGTCGATATTCATTCAGGACTTGTGTCCCCAGAACTGTTCTGAGAACCTTCTGACTGTTAAAATTTGCCATTCCCAAACTCCAAACGTCGTACTGCTTCCTTTCTTCCCCCTTTGTGAAATACGCCTCCAGTATTTCAGTCACAGTTCGTCGCACTTCTGCCATCATGTTGGACCCGGGATTTTGGTCAGGTGCTGAGTATTCAGGCTCAGGCAGTGGGTGGCCCCCTTCCCATTCGTTGCTCTGGATCCATTTCCACAACCTCTTGTCTTTTTATTGATATTAATTTACAGCTCCGATTAGGTCTCAAAGTTTGTTCAATGAACCACTGCTCACCGCCTGTATTTGGTGGTGCAGCTCGCTGCTTGTATTTATGTTTGATGATAGCAGGTCACTGTTGGGTGCTCTGTGTTACACTAACACACAACACTAGAGTACGTGTTCAAACAACACTGTAGTAACACATTTGAGGGAGTCCATCGCAACCTGTGGTCCACACTCATATGACAGTGTCCCGACCAGTGCTGCTGCAATGTATGTTTCCAATTTAAGGGTACAAGTATGCAATACCAAAGGAGGACATGAAATTCAGATATCATTCGACGATTTCCTTATTTTACGTAAGGTTAGTAACATATTAATTCGTTGCTGATGCAGTAGAAAAGGCGATGAGGTTGACAGGTCAACGGATATGGTCATTCTGGCACCATCGTGTAGTGAAAGCAGAATGATTGTACACTGATTAGTACTTCTGAAGTTTTCGTCTGGCAGCTACTATGTAAGGCTCCTTATATCATCGGCGAATATCGTCTCACATTTGGTCTAATTGTATTTGTTATGATAAATTAGTTTATTTACTTCCTTTGGATAAGTGTTCCATGCACCAGTTTCGTGCCGTTTCGTACAGAAAACGGAAACTGGTATCGTTCAAGAAAATCTACTTAATATTTCTTAATACACTCCTGTATTTACGAACTTGGATCACGGTTATGTCAAACTGTAACAAATTAACTCCGACTAAATTGTCTGTGTATTGAATCTCATAGTACAAGCTTCTTTTAGGATTATTGTTCACTAACATCTTTGGTGTTGCTTGTGAATTAAGAGGCTCTGATTCATGTAGTCATCTGTATGTCTTGGTAATTGGTGTATTTACTGTCGTTATTACACACTCAATCAACATAACTAATATCTTTTATGTGGATTACATATATGTGCAAGTAAACTGATGTTCAACTAGAGGTTCTCTGTAATACTACTATATTTGGTGAAATCCTATGCATACCACATGGGTGCACAGAGATTATTTAATGCTTGTGAGAGTCAACGTCTAACATATTCTCAACAACTGACATCTCCAGGTTATGCCTCCTCGTCCCCATTTCCAAGAAGATTGGTTAGCGAAGGACGTTTTGCTGTTGACTAGCTTAAGTACCAGGAACTCCGACCAAGGCATATTGTCAGGTTTGCCATAAATACTTAAGTGCCGAGAATTCATCGTTGAAACGCCACCGCACCTCAAGATAGCATACCGGTAAGGAAAAACTCCTCAAAGCTAGCACCTCTGCTCCGGGTGGCACGTTTGCTCATTGTGGTCAGCATGGCGGCGGTGCCTTTGATCAACCTCTATTTCAAACTCTATTCGAAACCGTTCAAACTCTATTCCAAACCACCTGGAGAAGCACAAGTTGATCAATGATTCCCAACATGGCTTCACAAGCGGGCGTTCATGTCTAACTAATCTATTAACATTCTTTTCATCAGTTTTCGAATCGGTGGACGAAGGGCACAATTATGATGTGGTATATCTCGACTTTAGCAAAGCCTTCGACAGAGTCCCCCACGAAAGACTAATTAGAAAGGTAGAAGCACATGGCATCAAAGGTAATATCCTTAAATGGATTAACGCATGGTTACAGGACAGGAAACAGCGAGTAAGCATTAACGACACTAAGTCCCATTGGAGCAACGTCACTAGTGGAGTTCCCCAGGGCTCAGTACTTGGACCAATATTATTTATTATATACATAAACGACATTGATATCGGCATAGACAGCAACATAAGTAAATTTGCTGATGACACTAAAATAGGACGTGTTATTAAATCTGACGAGGACTCCTCACAACTACAGGAAGATCTAAACAAATTCTTCGAATGGTCTGAAAAATGGCAGATGAAATTCAACGTGGACAAATGTAAAGTGCTCGGTATAGGAGATGTAAACAGGGAAACCAGATACCAGATGAACAACGATGCCATAGAGAAATCCGACTGCGAGAGAGATTTAGGAATAATGATAAGTAGGAACCTTAAGCCAAGTAAACAATGTGTTTTTGCTCGTAACAAGGCTAATAAAGTACTTGGGTTCATACAAAGGAGTGTTAGTTACAGGACTAGCGAGGTCATCCTAAACCTGTATCTTGCTCTTGTAAGACCACACCTGGATTACGCAGTTCAGTTCTGGTCACCGTATTACAGAATGGATATAGAATCCTTGGAAAGAATTCAGAGGAGAATGACAAGACTAATCCCGGGCATTAGGAACCTTGAGTATAGAGACAGGTTAAAGCATCTTAATTTGCACTCCCTCGAGAGACGTAGAGCGAGGGGGGACCTGATAGAGGTGTATAAATGGAAGTCAGGGCTAAACAAAGGGGACATTTCAAAGGTACTCAAACTATCCAACCAGGAGCGATCTCGTAACAATGATTTTAAATTAGACAAATTTAGATTTAGGCGCGAAATAGGTAAACACTGGTTTGGAAACAGAGTAGTGGATGAGTGGAACAAGTTATCAAATATCATCATTAACTCTAATACGCTGAATAGCTTCAAACATAGGTTGGATGCTTATATGAGCAATAGGGGTTGGGTGTAAACGGGACTGCCTAGTATGGGCCAATAGGCCCGCTGCAGTTTCCTCCATTCTTATGTTCTTATATTCTTATGCAACATGACACGTCTTCACCCTGCCGGGGCCATACTGAGCGCCGCGGCGAAGGCAACTGTCCTATTCGCAGCGTTTTTGGCAGAAAATGATGCCATTCAAGTTCCTCTTGTATTTTAGCCCAAAATGTAATGGCACTGCTCAATACGTGGTCGTGTTAATCCAGGGGTTCTCAACCAGGGGGGAATTCCCCCCAGGGGGGGAATTTAGGTTTTCAGGTGGGGGGGGACTGATTCGGGAGCAAGAGATATGTTCGATGAGAAATCAATCACAGAATTTTGGCCCTTGATGTGCGATTCCTACCCAAAAGTGGCAGAAGGAGCTATCCGTGCATTGCTTTCGTTTGTGTCAACATATCTTTGTGAGTCAGGCTTTTCAACTCTGTTGCAAATTAAAACGAAGCAACGTAGTAGATTAGAGGTAGAAAATGACCTGCGTTGTGCCCTTTCAAGCAATCCTCCGCGTATCCCAGAATTGGCGAAGCAAAAACAATCACAGGTTTCTCATTGACTGTAATCTTCATCTGAATAAAATTAATTACAAATTTACAATATCATGGTATTCTATTGAACTTTTTGTTTATTGCATTATGCTTCAGTTTGGTCTGTTAAGTAATTCATTATAAATAAAAAAAAAACTATTTTACTTTTATTCAAGTTTTATAAATCCATCAACATTTTCAATTGGCATTTAATATGTAAAACTCCACTATATAAATAATCCATGTAACATTGTAAATTTATATGTACTAATATGGAAAAAATAAAGGATTTTCAGTATTATATGCATATTATTTGGAATGCACTTTTGAGGCAGACAATCTTGGAAAGGAGGGGGGAATGACATTCTGACATATGGTGAAAGGGGTGCATGGGGCAA
>NW_024718746.1:0-26121 GCF_018991925.1 Homarus americanus
GGGACTTTGTTTTACTCGATCTGAGGACTTTGTTATACTCGATCAGGGGACATTGTTATACTCGACCAGGGGACTTTATTATACTCGATCAGGGGACTTTGTTATACTCGATCAGGGGACATTACTCTACTCGACCAAGGAACTTTGTTATACACGATCAGGGGATATGTTATACTCGATCAGGGGGATGTGTTATTCTCGATCAGGGGCCTTTGTTATACTCGATCATGGGACTTTGTTTTACTCGATCAGGGGACTTTGTTATACTCGTTCAGGCGGCTTTGTTTTCCTCAATGAAGGGACTTTGTTACACTCCATCAGGGTCTTTGTTATACTCAATCAAGGGCCTTTGTTATATTCGATCGGGGGACTTTGTTATACTTTTTAGGGGACTTTGTAATATTCGATCATGGGGCCTTTGTTATACTCGACCAGGGGCCTTTGTTATGTTCGATCAGGGGCCTTTGTTATACTCGATCGGGGGACTTTGTTATACTCGATCAGAGTACTTTGTTATATTCGACGAGGGGCCTTTGTTATACTCAATCAGGGGATGTGTTATACTCGATCAAGGGACTTTGTTATACTCGTTCAGGAGACTTTGTTATACTTGACCATGGGATTTTGTTATACTCGATCTGAGGACTTTGTTATACTCGATTAGGGGACTTTGTTATACTCGACAAGGGGACTTTGTTATACTCGATCAGGGGACTTTGTTATACTCGATCAGGGTACATTACTCTACTCGACCAAGGAACTTTGTTATACACGATCAGGGGATATGTTATACTCGATCAGGGGGATGTGTTATTCTCGATCAGGGGCCTTTGTTATACTCGATCATGGGACTTTGTTATACTCGATCAGGGGACTTTGTTATATTCGTTCAGGCGGCTTTGTTTTCCTCAATCAAGGGACTTTGTTATACTCCATCAGGGTCTTGGTTATACTCAATCAGGGGCCTTTGTTATATTCGATCGGGGGACTTTGTTATACTCGATCAGGGGACTTTGTTATACTTTTTAGGGGACTTTGTAATATTCGATCAGGGGGCCTTTGTTATACTCGACCAGGGGCCTTTGTTATGTTCGATCAGGGGCCTTTGTTATACTCGATCGGGGGACTTTGATATACTCGATCAGAGGACTTTGTTATATTCGACGAGGGGCCTTTGTTATACTCAATCAGGGGATGTGTTATACTCGATCAAGGGACTTTGTTATACTCGTTCAGGAGTCTTTGTTATACTCGACCATGGGACTTTGTTATACTCGATCTGAGGACTTTGTTATATTCTATCAGGGGACTTTGTTATACTCGACCAGGGGACTTTGTTATACTCGACGAGGGGACTTTGTTTTACTCGATCAGGGGACTTTTTTATATTCGATCAGGGTTTTTGATATACTCCATTAGGGGCCTTTATTATACTCGATCAAGGGCCTTTGTTATACTCGATCAGGGGACTTTGTTATACTCAATCAGAGGACTTTGTTATACTCGATTAGGGGACTTTGTTATACTCGACCAGGGGACTTTGTTATACTCGATCAGGGGACTTTGTTATACTCGATCAGGGGACATTACTCTACTCGATTAGGGGCCTTTGTTATACTCGATCAGGGAACTTTGATATACTCGATGAGGGGGCTTTGTTATACTCGACCAGGGGCCTTTGTTATGCCCAATTAGGGTACTTTGTTATACTCGATCAGGGGCCTTTGTTATGCTATATCAGAGGCTTTTGTTATACTCGAACCAGGGGAATTTGTTATACTCGATAAGGGGACTTTGTTATCCTCGATGAGGGGCCTTTGTTATACTCGATCAGGGGACATTACTACACTCGACCCGGAAACTTTGTTATACTCGATCAGGGCCTTTATTATACTCGACATGGGGGGTTTGATAAACTCGATTAGGGGACTTTCTTATACTCGATGAAGGGGCTCTTTATACTCGACCAGGGCGATTTGTTATGTTCGACAAGTGGCCTTTGTTATACTCGATCAGGGGGCTTTGTTATATTCGAATTGGGGACTTTGTTATATTCGACCAGGGGCCTTTGTTATGGTCAGCTAGGGGACTTTGTTATACTCGATGAGGGGACTTTGTTATACTCGATCAGGGGGCTTTGTTTTCCTCGACCAGGGGACTTTGTTATACTCGATCAGGGGACTTTGTTATCCTTGATCAGGGGACTTTGTAATATTCGATCAAGGGGCTTTGTAATACTCGATGAGGGGCCTTTGTTATACTCGATCAGGGGACATTACTATACTCGACCCGGGAACTTTTTTATACACGATCAGGGGATATGTTATTCTCGATCAGGGGATGTGTTATACTCGATCAGGGGACTTTGTTATACTCAGTCAGGAGGCTTTGTTATACTCGATCAGGGGAATTTGTTATACTCGATTTGGGGACTTTGTTATACTGGAACAGGGGGCTTTGTTTTCCTCGATTAGGGGACTTTCTTATACTCCATCAGAGGCCTTTGTTATACTCGATCAGGGGATGTTGTTAGACTCGATCAGGGGGCTTTGTTTTGCTCGATTAGGGGACTTTGTTATACTCCAACAGGGTCTTTGTTATGCTCCATGAGGAGCCTTTGTTATACTCGACCAGGGGACTTTGTTATACTCGATCAGGGAACTTTGTTATACTTGATCAGGGGACTTTGTACTATTCGATGAGGGGGGCTTTGTTATGCTCGACGAGGGGCCTTTGTTATGCTCGATAAGGCGACTTTGTTATATTCGATCAGGGGACTTTGTTATTTTCGATCAGGTGCCTTGGTTATACTCGACCAGGGGACTTTGTTATACTCGACCAGGGGACTTTGTTATACTCAACCAGGGGACTTTGTTATACTCGACCAGGGGACTTTGTTATACTCGATCAGGGGAATTTGTAATTCTCGTCCAGGGGACTTTGTTATACTCGATAAGGGGACTTTATTATACTCGATCAAGGGCCTTTGTCATAATCGAACAGGGGACTTTTTTAGACTCGATGAGGGGCCTTTGTTATACACGATGAGGGGCCTTTGTTTTACTCAATCATGGGCCATTGTTATACTCAACCAAGGTACTTTGTTACACTCGATAAGGGGAATTTGTTATACTCGACCAGGGGAATTTGTTGTACTCGATCAGGGGAATTTATTATACTCGACCGGGGGACTTTGTTATACACGACCAGGGGACTTTGTTATATTCTATCAGAGGACTTTGTTATACTCGATCGGGGGACTTTGTTTTACTAGATTAGGGGTCTTTGTTATACTCGATCAAGCGACTTTGTTAAACTCGATTAGGGGCCTTTATTATACTCTAACAAAAGGCTTTGTTGTACTCGATCAGGGGACATTACTATACTCGCCCAGGGAACTTTTTTATACATGATCAGGGGATATGTAATACTCGATCAGGGGATGTGTTATACTCAATCAGGTGACTTTGTTATACTCGATCAGGAGGCTTTGTTATATTCAACCGGGGGCCTTTGTTATACTCGATCATGGGCCTTTGTTATACTCGATCAGGTGACTTAGTTATAATCGACCATGGGACTTTGTTCTACTCGATCAGGGGACTTTTTTATACTCGATCAGGGGAATTTGTTATACTCGATCGGGGGAATTTGTTTTGCTCGATCAGGGGGTTTTGTTATACTCGATCAAGGGACTTTGTTATACTCGACCAGGTTACATTGTTTTACTCGATCAGGGGACTTTGATATACTCGATCAGGGGGCTTTGTTATACTCGACCATGGGCCTTTGTTATGCTCGATCAGGGTACTTTTTTATACTCGATCAGGGGACTTTGTTATACTCGATCAAAGGAATTTGTTTTACTCGATCAGGGGACTTTGTTATACTCGATCGAGGACTTTGTTATACTCGATCAGGGGGCTTTGTTATACTCGATCAGGGGACATTACTATACTCGACCAGGGAACTTTGTTATACACGATGAGGGGGTATGTTATACTCGATCAGGGGACTTTGTTATACTCAGTCAGGAGGCTTTGTTATACTCAACCGGGGGCCTTTGTTATACTCGATCAGGGAAATTTGTTATACACGATCAGGGGACTTTGTTCTACTCAACCAGGGGACTTTGTTATACTCGACCAGGGGTCTTTGCTATACTCGATCAGGGGACTTTGTTTTCATCGATTAAGGGACTTAGTTATTCTCCATCAGGGACTTTGTTGTGCTCCATTAGGGGTCTTTGTTCTTCTCGACCAGGGGACTTTGTTATACTCGATCAGGGGACTTTGTTATACTTGATCAGGGGACTTTGTATTATTCGATTAGGGGGGCTTTGATATGCTGGACCAGGGGCCTTTGCAATGCTCGATAAGTGGACTTTGTTATATTCGATCAAAGGACTCTGTTATTCTCGATGAGGGGCCATGGTTATACTCGACCAGGGGACTTTGTTATACTCGATGAGGGGCCTTTGTTATACTCGATCAAGGGCCTTTGTCATAATCGATCAGGGGACTTTGTTATATTCGATTAGGTGACTTTGTTATACTCGATGAGGGGCATTTGTTATGCTCGATCAGGGGACTTTGTTATACTCGATCAGGGGACTTTGTTATACTCAATAAGGGGACTTTGTTATGCTCGACCAGTGGCCTTTGTTATACTCGATCAAGGGGCTTTGTTATATTCGATTAGGTGACTTTGTTATACTCGATGTGGGGCATTTGTTATACTCGATCAAGGGCCTTTGCTATACTCGTTCAGAGGACTTTGTTAGACTCGATTTGGGGCCTGTGTTATAATCGATGTAGGGACTTTGTTATACTTGATCAGGGGAATTTGTTATACTCGACCAGGGTCTTTGTTAAACTTGATCAGGGGAATTTGTTATACTCGACCAGGACTTTGTTATACTCGATCAGGGGACATTACTATACTCGACCAGGGAACTTTGTTAAACACGATCAGGGGATATGTTATACTCTATCAGGGGATGTGTTATACTCGATCAGGGGACTTTGTTATACTCAGTCAGGAGGCTTTGTTATACACAACCAGGGGACTTTGTTATACGTGATCACGGGACATTACTATACTCGACCAGGGAACTTTGTTATACACGATGAGGTGGTTTTGTTATACTCGACCAGGGGTCTTTGTTATACTCGATCAAAGAACTTTGTAATACTGATCAGGGGACTTTTTATTATTCGATCAGGGGGGCTTTGTTATGCTCAACCAGAGGCCTTTGTTATGCTCGGTAAGGGGACTTTGTTATATGCGATAAGGGGACTTTGTTATTCTCGATAATGGGCCTTGGTTATACTCGACCAGAGGACTTTGTCATACTCGACGAGGGGACTTTGTTATACTCGACCAGGGGACTTTGTTATACTCGATCAGGGGAATTTGTTATACTCGACCAGGGGACGTTGTTATACTCGATAAGGGGACTTTGTTATACTCGTTCAGGGGACTTTGTTATACTCGATGAGGGGGCTTTGTTATACTCGATCAAGGGCCTTTGTCATAATCGATCGTGGGACTTTGTTATACTTGATCAGGGGAATTTGTTATACTCGATCAGGGGACTTTGTTATACTCGATGATTGGGCTTTGTTATACTCGATCAAAGGGACTTTGTTATACTCGACCAGGGTCCTTTGTTATACTCGATGATTGGGCTTTGTTATACTCGATATGGGAAATTTGTTATACTCGATCAGGGGACTTTGTTATGCTCGACCAGGGGACTTTGTTATACTCGATCAGGGGACTTTGTTATGCTCGACCAGGGGCCTTTTTTATGCTCGACCAGTGGCCTTTGATATACTCGATCAGGGGGCTTTGTTATATTCGATTAGGGAACTTTGTTATACTCAACCAGGGGCCTTTGTTATGGTCAACCAAGGGACTTTGTTATACTCAATCAGGGGACTTTGTTATACTTGATCAGGGGGCTTTGTTTTCCTCAATCAGGGGACTTTGTTATACTCGATCAGGGGACTTTGTTATACTCGATGATTGGGCTTTGTTATACTCGATCAAGGGCCTTTTCATAATCGATTAGGGGACTTTGTTAGACTCGATGAGGGGCCTTTGTTATACTCGATGAGGGGCCTTTGTAATACTCAATCATGGGCCATTGTTATATTCAACTAGGGGACTTTGTTATACTCGATCAGGGGGCTTTGTTACAATCGATTAGGGGACTTTGTTATACTCGATGAGGGGCATTTGTTATACTCGATCAAGAGCCTTTGCTATACTCGATCAGGGGACTTTGTTAAACCTGATAAGGGGCTTTGTTATGCTCGATCAGGGGCCTTTGTTATACTATATCAGGGGCTTTTGTTATACTCGACCCAGGGGAATTTGTCATACTCGATCATGAGACTTTGTTATTCTCGATCAGAGGACTTTGTTATACACGATCAGGTGATATGTTATACTCGATCAGGGGATGTGTTATACTCGATCAGGGGACTTTGTTATACACGATCAAGAGGCTTTGTTATACTCGACCATGGGACTTTGTTATACTAGATTAGGGGACTTTGTTATATTCGATCAGGGGCCTTTATTATATTTGACCATGGGACTTTGTTATACTCGATTTGGGGACTTTGTTATACTCGATGAGAGGGCTTTGTTATACTCGATCAGGGGACTTTGTTATACTCGACCAGGGTCCTTTGTTATGCTCGACCAGTTGCCTTTGTTATAATCGATCAGGGGGCTTTGTTATATTCGATTAGGGGACTTTGTTATACTCGATGAGGGACATTTGTTATTCTCGATCATGGGGCTTTGCTATACTCGATCAGGGGATTTTGTTATAATAGATGAGGGGACTTTGTGATACTCAATCAGGGCGCTTTGTTATACTCGACCAGGGTCCTTTGTTATGCTCGATTAGAGGACGTTGTTATACTAGATCAGGGGACTTTGTTATACTCGATGAGGGGCCTTTATTATATTCGACCAGGGGACTTTGTTATACTCGATTAGGGGATTTTGTTATACTCGATGAGGGGGCTTTGTTTTACTCGATCAGGGGACTTTTTTATATTCGATCAGGGGACTTTATTATATTCGATCAAGGGCCTTTGTTATACTCGATCAGGGGACTTTGTTATACTCGATCAGAGGACTTTGTTATATTTGATCATGGGACTTTGTTATACTCGATGAGGGGTCTTTGTTATACTCGATTAGGGGACATTACTATAGTCGACCAGGGAACTTTGTTATACACGATCAGGGGATATGTTATTCTTGATCAGGGGACTTTGTAATATTCGATCGGGGGGCTTTATTATACTCGACCAGGGGCCTTTGTTATGCTATACAAGAGGTTTTTGTTATACTCGATCCAGGGGCATTTGTTATACTCGATAAGGGGACTTTGTTATACTCGATGAGGGGCCTTTGTTATACTCGATTAGGGGACATTACTATTCTCGACCCGGGAACTTTGTTATACTCGATCAGGGCCATTATTATACTCGACCAAGGGGATTTGATATACTTGATCAGGGGACTTTCTTATACTCGATGAGGGGGCTCTTTTATACTCGACCAGGGTGATTTGTTATGTTCGACCAGTGGCCTTTGTTATACTCGATTAGGTGGCTTTGTTATATTCGATTAGGGGACTTTCATATATTCGACCAGGGGCCTTTGTTATTGTCAACCAGGTTACTTTGTTATACTCGATCAGGGGGCTTTGTTTTCCTCGACCAGGGGACGTTGTTATACTCGATCAGGGACGTTGTTATACTTGATCAGGGGACTTTGTAATATTCGATCGGCTGGCTTTGTTATACTCGACCAGGGGCCTTTGTTATGCTTGATAAGGGACTTTGTTATACTCGACTAATGGCCTTTGTTATACTCGATCAGGGTATGTCTTATACTCAACCGGGGGCGTTTGGTATACTTGATCATAGGCCATTGTTATACTCGATCAGGGGACTTTGTTATACTCGATCAGGTGACTTTGTTATAATCGATCAGGTGACTTTGTTATACTCGACCATGGGACTTTGTTATACTCAATCAGGGGCCTTTGTTATACTCGATCAGGGGCCTTTGCTATACTCGATCAGGTGACTATGTTATTCTCGACCATGTGACTTTGTTATACTCGATCAGGGGACTTTGTTATACTCGATCAGGGGCCTTTATTATACTCAATCAAGGTCCTTTGTTATACTCTCCCAGGGGACTTTGTTATACACGATCTGAGGACTTTGTTATACTCGATCAGGGGACTTTGTCATGCTCGACCAAGGGACTTTGTTATACTCGATCAGGGGACTTTCTTATAGTCGACCAGGGAACTTTGTTATACACGATAAGGGGATATGTTATACTCCATCAGGGGGATGTGTTATACTCGATCAGGGGACTTTGTTATAGTCGATCACGATGCTTTGTTATACTCAACCGAAGGCCTTTGTTATATTCGATCAGGGTCCTTTGTTATACTCAACCAGGGCCTTTGTTATACTCGATCAGGGGCCTTTGTTATTCTCGATCAGGTGACTATGTTATACTCGACCATGTGACTTTGTTATACTCGATCAGGGGACTTTGTTATACTCGATGAGGGGCCTTTATTATACTCAATTAAGGGCCTTTGTTATACTCGATCAGTGGACTTTGTTATACTCGACCAGGGGCCTTTGTTATACTCGATCAGGGGCCTTTATTATACTCAATCAAGGTCCTTTGTTATACTCTCCCAGGGGACTTTGTTATACACGATCTGAGGACTTTGTTATACTCGATCAGGGGACTTTGTCATGCTCGACTAAGGGACTTTGTTATACTCGATCAGGGGACTTTCCTATACTCGACCAGGGAACTTTGTTATACACGATAAGGGGATATGTTATACTCCATCAGGGGGATGTGTTATACTCGATCAGGGGACTTTGTTATACTCGATCACGATGCTTTGTTATACTCAACCGAAGGCCTTTGTTATATTCGATCAGGGTCCTTTGTTATACTCGATCAAGGGACTTTGTTATACTCGATCAGGGGACTTTGTTAAACTCGTTGAGGGGGCTTTGTTTTCCTCGATCAAGGGACTTTGTTAGACTCCATGAGGGTCTTTGTTATACTCCATCTGGGGCCTTTGTTATACTCGACCAGGGGACTTTGTTTTACTCGATAAGGGGACTTTGTTATACTCGATCAGGGGACTTTGTTATACTCGATCAGGGGCCTTTGTTATACTCGATCATGGGCCTTTGTTATACTCAACCAGGGGACTTTGTTATTCTCGATCAGGGGAATTTCTTATACTCGACCAGGGGACTTTGTTATTCTCGATGAGGGGAATTTGTTATTCTCGACCTGAGGACTTTGTTATATTCGATCAAGGGCCTTTGTTATACTCGACCAGAGGACTTTGTTATACTCGATGAGGGGAATTTATTTTACTTGAGCAGGGAACTTTGTTATACTCGATCAGGGGGCTTTGTTTATATCGACCAGCGGACTTTGTTATACTCCATCAGGGTCTTTGTTATACTCCATCAGGGGCCTTTGTTATACTCGGTCAGGGGACTTTGTTATACTCGATCAGGGGACTTTGTTATACTTGATCAGGAGACTTTGTAATATTCGATAAGGGGGCCTTTGTTATACTCGACCAGGGTCCTTTGTTATGCTCGATAAGGGGACTTTGTTATACTCGATCAGGGGAATTTGTTATATTCGATCAGGGGACTTTGTTATACTTGACCAGGTCACTTTGTTATACTCGATCAGGGGGCTTTGATATACTCGATCAGGGGGCTTTGTTATACTCGATCAGGGGACTTTGTTATACTCGATGATTGGACTTTGTTATACTCGATTAGGGGACTTTTTTATACCCGACCAGGGTCCTTTGTTATGCTCGACCAGTGGCGTTTGTTATACTCGATCAGGGGACTTTCTTATATTCGATTAGGGGACTTTGTTATACTCGATGAGGGGCATTTGTTATACTCGCTCAAGGGCCTTTGCTATACTCGATCAGGGGACTTTGTTAGACTCGATTAGGGGCCTTTGTTATACTCGATCAGGGGACTTTGTTATACTCGACCAAGGGACTTTATTATACTCGATCACGGGCTTTTGTTATACTCGAACCAGGGGAATTTGTTATACTCGATCATGAGACCTTGTTATACTCGTTCTGGGCCTTTATTATGCTCGACCAGTGGGGTTTGATAAACTTGATCAAGGGACTTTCTTATACTCGATTAGGGGGCTTTGTTATACTCGACCAGGGTGCTTTGTTATGCTCGACCAGTGGCCTTTGTTATACTCGATCAGGAGGCTTTGTAATATTCGATTTGAGGACTTTGTTATACTCGACCAGGGGCCTTTATTATGGTCAACCAGGGGACTTTGTTATATTCAATCAATGGACTTTGTTATACTCGACCAGGGGACTTTCTTATACTTGATTTGGGGACTTTGTAATATTCGATCGGGGGGGTTTTGTTATACTCGACCAGGGGCCTTTGATATGCTCGATAAGAGAACTTTGTTATACTTGATGAGGGGCCTTTGTTATACTCGATCAGGTGAATTTGTTATACTCGATCAGGGAACTTTGTTATACTCCATTAGGATTTTTGTTATGCTCCATTACGGGCCTTTGTTATACTCAACCAGGGTATTTTGTTATACTCGATCAGGGGACTTTGTTATACTTGATCAGGGGACTATGTATTATTTGATCAGGGGGGCTTTGTTAAGCTCGACCCGGGGCCTTAGTTATGCTCGATAAGTGGACTTTGTTATACTCGATCAGGAGGCTTTGTTATACTCAACCGGGGGCGTTTGTCATACTCAATGAGGGGCCTTGGTTACACTCGACCAGGGGACTTTTTTATAGTCGATAAGGGACTTTGTTATACTCGACCAGGGGACTTTGTTATACTCGATGGGGGGACTTTGTAATACTCGATCAGGGGGCTTTGTTTTCCTCGATCAGGGGACTTTGTTATACTCGACCAGGGGACTTTGTTATTCTCTACCAGGGGACTTTGTTATACTCAATCAGGGGACTTTGTTATACTCGACCAGGGGACTTTGTTATACTCGATAAGGAGACTTTGTTATACTCGATCAGGGGCCTTTGTTATACTTGATCAATGGACTTTGTCATATTCGATTAGGGGACTTTGTTAGACTCGATGAGTTGCGTTTGTTATACTCGATGATGGGCCTTTGTTATATTCAATCATAGGCCATTCTTATACTCAACCAGGGGACTTTGTTATTCTCGATAAGGAGAATTTGTTTTACTCGATCAGGGGACTTTGTTATACTCGATCAGGAAAATTTGTTATACTCGACCAAAGGACTTTGTTATACACGACCAGGGGACTTTGTTATACTCGATCAGAGAACTTTGTTATACTCGATCGGGGGACTTTGTTATACTCGATCAGGGGCCTTTGTTATACTCGATCAAGGGCCTTTGTCATAATCGATCAGGGGACTTTGTTATACTTGATTAGGAAAATTTGTTATACTCGACCAGGGAACTTTGTTATACACGATCAGGGGATGTGTTATACTCGATCAGGGGATGTGTTATACTCGATCAGGGGACTTTGTTATACTCAGTCAGGAGGCTTTGTGATACACAACCAGGGGACTTTGTTATACTTGATCAGGGGACATTACTATACTCGACCAGGGAACTTTGTTATACACGATCAGGGGATTTGTTATACTCGATCAGGTGGTTTTGTTATACTCGACCAGGGGTCTTTGTTATACTCGATCAGGGGACTTTTATATACTTGATCAGGGGACTTTGTATTGCTCGATCAGGGGGTCTTTGTTATGCTCGACCAGGGGCCTTTGTTATGCTTGATAAGAGGACTTTGTTATATGCGATCAGGGGACTTTGTTATTCTCGATCAGGGGCCTTGGTTATACTCGACCAGTGGACTTTGTTATACTCGACCAGGGGACTTTGTTATACTCGACCAGGGAACTTTGTTATACTTGATCAGGGGAATTTGTTATACTCGACCAGGGGACTTTGTTATACTCGATAAGGGGACTTTGTTATACTCGATCAGGGGACTTTGTTATACTCGATCAGGGGCCTTTGTTATACTCGATCAAGTGCCTTTGTCATAATCGATCAGGGGACTTTGTTATACTTGATCAGGGGAATTTGTTATACTCGATCAGGGGACTTTGTTATACTCGATGATTGGGCTTTGTTATACTCGATTTGGGGACTTTGTTATACTCGATGATTGAGCTTTGTTATACTCGATCAGGGAACTTTGTTATACTCGACCAGGTAGTCCTTTGTTATACTCGATAATGGGGCTTTTGTTATACTCTCGATAAGGGACTTTGTTATACTCGATCAGGGGACTTTGTTATGCCTGACCAGGGGCTGGTTATACCTCGGATCAGGACTTTGTTATACTCGATCAGGGGACTTTGTTATACTCGATGATTGGGCTTTGTTATACTCGATCAGGGTCCTTTGTTATGCTCGACCAGTGGCGTTTGTTATATTCGATCAGGGGGCTTTGTTATATTCGATTAGGGGACTTTATTATACTCGACCAGGGGACTTTGTTATACTCAATCATGGGCCATTGTTATATTCAATCAGGGGACTTTGTTATACTCGATCAGGGGGCTTTGTTATATTCGATTAGGGGACTGTGTTATACTCGACCAGGAACCTTTGTTATGGTCAACCAGGGGACTTTGTTATACTCGAACCAGGAGAATTTGTTATACTCGATCATGAGACTTTATTATACTCGATGAGGGCCTTTATTATACTCGACCAGGGGGCTTGATATACTCTATCCGGGGACTTTGTTATACTCGATCAGGGGGCTTTGTTATACTCGATCAGGGGACTTTGTTATACTCGATGATTGGGCTTTGTTATACTCGATCAAGGTCCTTTGTTATGCTCGACCAGTGGCCTTTGTTATATTCGATGAGGGGGCTTTGTTATATTCGATTAGGGGACTTTGTTATACTCGACCAGGGGACTTTGTTATACTCAATCATGGGCCATTGTTGTATTCAATCACGGGACTTTGTTATACTCGATCAGGGGGCTTTGTTATATTCGATTAGGGGACTTTGTTATACTCGACCAGGAACCTTTGTTATGGTCAACCAGGGGACTTTGTTATACTCGAACCAGGGGAATTTGTTATACTCGATCACGAGACTTTTTTATACTCGATCAGGGCCTTTAATATACTCGACCAGGGGGCTTGATATACTCTATCCGGGGAATTTGTTATACTCGATCAGGGGGCTTTGTTTTTCTCCACCAGGGTGCTTTGTTATACTAGATCAGGGGACTTTGTTATACTCAATCAGGAGGCTTTGTTTTCCTCGATCAGGGGACATTTGTTATACTCAATCAGGGAACTTTGTTATACTTGCTCAGGGTACTTTGTAATAATCGATCTGGGGGGCTTTGTTATACTCGACCAGTGGCCTTTGTTATGCTCGATAAGGGGACTTTGTTATACTCGATCAGGGGCGTTTGTTATACTCGACCAGGGGCCTTTGTTATGCTCGATAAGGGGACTTTGTTATACTCGATCAGGGGCCTTTGTTATACTCGATTAGGGGACATTACTATACTCGACCAGGGAACTTTGTTATACACGATCAGGGAATATGTTATACTCGATCAGGGGATGTGTTATACTCGATGAGGGGCCTTTGTTATACTCAATCAGGGGACTTTGTTATACTCGATCAGAGAGCTTTGTTTTCCTCAATCAGGGGAGTTTGTTATACTCCATCAGGGTCTTTGTTATACTCCATTAGGGGCCTTTGTTATACTCCATCAGGGTCTTTGTTATACTCGATCAGGGGACTTTGTTATACTTGATCAGGAGACTTTGCATTATTCGATTAGGGGGGCTTTGTTATGCTCGACCAGGGGCCTTTGTTATGCTCGATAAAAGGACTTTGTTATACTCGATCAGGAGGCTTTGTTATACTCAATCAGGGGACTTTGTTATACTCGATCAGAGGTCTTTGTTTTCCTCGATCAGGGGACTTTGTTATACACCATCAGGGTCTTTGTTATACTCCATTAGGGGCCTTTGTTATACTCCATCAGGGTCTTTGTTATACTCGATCAGGGGACTTTGTTATACTTGATTAGGAGACTTTGCATTATTCGATCAGGGGGGCTTTGTTATGCTCGACCAGGGGCCTTTGTTATGCTTGATAAGGGGACTTTGTTATACTCGATCAGGAGGCTTTGTTATACTCAACAGGGGGCCTTTGTTATACTCGATCAGGGGCCTTGGTTATACTCGACCAAAGGACTTTGTTATACTCGATCAGGGGAATTTGTTATACTCGACAAGGGGACTTCGTTATACTCGATAAGGGGACTTTGTTATACTCCATCAGGGGACTTTGTTATACTCGATCAGGGGACTTTGTTATACTCGGTCTCGGGGCTTTGTTTTCCTTGATCAGGGGTCTTTGTTATACTCCATCAGGGTCTTTGTTATACTCCATCAGGGGCCTTCGTTATACTCGACCAGGGGACTTTGTTATACTCGACCAGGGGACATTGTTATATTTGATCACTGGACTTTGTAATATTCGATCAGGGGGGCTTTGTTATACGCGACCAGGGGCCTTTGTTAAGCTCGATAAGGGAACTTTGTTTTACTCGACTAGGGGACTTTGTTATACACGATCAGGGGAATTTGTTATACTCGACCAGGGGACTTTGTTATACTCGATGAGAGGACTTTGTTATACTCGATCGGGGGACTTTGTTATACACTATTAGGGGACTTTGTTATACTCGATCAGAGGACTTTGTATTATTCGATCAGGGGGGGTTTGTTATGCTCGACCAGGGGCCTTTGTTATGCTCGATAAGGGGACTTTGTTATATTCGATCAGAGGACTTTATTATTCTCGATCAGGGGCCTTGGTTATACTCGTCCAGGGGACTTTGTTATACTCGACCAGGGGACTTTGTTATACTCGATCAGGAGAATTTGTAATACTCGACCAGGGGGCTTTGTTATACTCGATAAGGGGACTTTGTTATGCTCGATCAGGGGCCTTGGTTATACTCGACCAAAGGAATTTGTTATACTCGACCAGGGGACTTTGTTATACTCGATCAGGGGACTTTGTTGTACTTGATCACTGGACTTTGTAATATTAGATCAGGGGGGCTTTGTTATACTCAACCAGGGGCCTTTCTTATGCTCGATAAGGGGACTTTGTTATATTCGATCAGGGTACTTTGTTATACTCGATGAGGGGCCTTTGTTATGCTCGACCAGAGGACTTTGTTATACTCGATCAGGGGACTTTCTTATACTCGATCAGGGGGCTTTGATATACTCGATCAGGGGACTTTGTTATACTCGACCAGGGGGCTTTGTTATATTCGATTAGGGGACTTTGTTATACTCGACCAAGGGCCTTTGTTATGGTCAACCAGGGGACTTTGTTATACTCAATCAGGGGACTTTGTTATACTCGATCTGGGAGCTTTGTTTTCCTCGACCAGGGGACTTTGTTATACTCCATCAGGGTCTTTGTTATACTCCATTAGGGGCCTTTGTTATACTCATCAGGGTCTTTGTTATACTCGATCAGGGGACTTTGTTATACTTGATCAGGAGAATTTGCATTATTCGATCAGGGGGGCTTTGTTATACACGATCAGGGGATATGTTATACTCGATCAGTGGGATGTGTTATACACGATCAGGGGACTTTGTTATACACGATCACGATGCTTTGTTATACTCAACCGGGGGCCTTTGTTATACTCGATCAAGGGACTTTGTTATTCTCGATCAGGAGACTTTGTGATACTCGTTGAGGGGGCTTTGTTTTCCTCGATCAAGCGACTTTGTAATACTCCATCAGGGTCTTTCTTATACTCCATGAGGGGCCTTTGTTATACTCGACCAGGGGACTTTGTTATACTCGATCAGGGGACTTTGTTATACTTGATCAGGGGACTTTGTAATATTCGATCAGGGCTTTGTTATACTCGACCAGAGACGCTGTTATGCTCGATAAGGGACTTTTGTTATATTCGATCAAGGGGCGCTGTTATATACTCGATCAAGGGACTTTTGTTATATATACTCGACCAAGGGACTGTTATACTCCGATCAGGGGACTTTGTTATACTTGATCAGGGACTTTATAATATTCGATGAGGCTGTTATCTCGATAGAGACGCTGTTATGCTCGATAAGGGGACTTTGTTATACTCGATCAAGGGCCTTAGTTATACCCGATCAGGGGACTCTGTTATACTCGACCAGGGGACTTTGTTATACTCGATGAGGGGACTTTGTTATACTCGATCAGGGTCCTTTGTTATAGTCGAACAGGGGACTTTGTTATACTCGATCGGGGGACTTTGTTATACTCGATCAAGGGACTTTGTTATACTCGATCATTGGGCTTTGTTATACTCGATCAGGGGACTTTGTTATGCTCGACATGGGTTCTTTGTTATGCTTGACCAGTGGCCTTTGTTATACTCGATTATAGGACTTTGTTATACACGATCAGAGGACTTTGTTATACTCGATGAGGGGCCTTTATTATACTCGATCAGGGGCTTTGTTATACTCGATCAGGAGACATTACTATACTCAACCGGTGAACTTTGTTATACGCGATCAGGTGATATGTTATACTCGATCAGGGATGTGTTATACTCGATGAGGGGACTTTGTTATACTCGATCAGGAGGCTTTGTTATACTCGATAAGGTGACTTTGTTATACTCGACCATGGGACTTTGTTATACTCAACGAGGGGCCTTTGTTATACTCGATGAGGGGATTTTGTTATACTCGATCAGGGGCCTTTGTTATACTCGATGAGGGGATTTTGTTATACTCAATCTGGGGCCTTTGTTATACTTGATGAGGGGGCTTTGATATACTCGATCAGGGGACTTTGTTATACTCGATCAGGAGGCTTTGTTATACTCGATAAGGTGACTTTGTTATACTCGAACATGGGACTTTGTTATACTCGACGAGGAGGCTTTGTTATACACGATCAGGGGACTTTGTTATACTCGATCAGAGGACTTTGTTATACTCGATCAGGGGACTTTGTTATACTCGACCAGGGTACTTTGTTATACTCGATCAGGGGGGTTGTTATACTCGATCAGTGACATTACTATACTTGACCAGGGAACTTTATTATACACGATCAGGGGATAAGTTATTCTCGATCAGGGGATGTGTTATACTCGATCAAGGGACTTTGTTATACTCGATCAGGAGGCTTTGTTATACTCGATCAGGTGAGTTTGTTATATTCGACCATGGGACTTTGTTATACTCGATCAGGGGACTTTGTTATACTCGATGAGAGTACTTTGTTATACTCGATCGTGGGACATCACTATACTGGACCAGGGAACTTTGTTATACACGATCAGGTGATATGTTATACTCGATCAGGGGATGTGTAATACTCTATCAGGGGACTTTGTTATACTCGATCAAGAGGCTTTCTTATACTCAACGGGGGGCTTTGTTATAGTCGATCAGGGGACTTTGTTATACTAGATCAGGGGACTTTGCTATACTCGATCAGGGGCCTTTATTATATTTGACCAGGGGACTTTGTTATACTCGATTTGGGGACTTTGTTATACTCGATCCGGGGCCTTTGTTATACTCGAACAGGGGACTTTGTTATACTCGATCAGGGGACTTTGTTATACTCGATGAGGGGGCTTTGATATACTCAATCAGGGGACTTTGTTATACTCGATCAAGGGACTTTGTTATACTCGATGATGGGGCTTTGTTATACTCGATGAGGGGACTTTGTTATGCTCGAAATGGGTCCTTTGTTATGCTTGACCAGTGGCCTTTGTTATACTCGATTATAGGACTTTTTTATACACTATCAGGGGACTTTGTTTTACTCGATCAGGGGACTTTTTTATATTCGATCAGAGGACTTTGTTATACTTAATGAGGGGCCTTTATTATACTCGACCAGGGGCTTTTTTATACTCGACCAGGGAACTTTGTTATATTCGATGAGGTGGCTTTGTTATACTCGATAAGGTGACTTTGTTATACTCGACCATGGGACTTTGTTATACTCGATCAGGGGACTTTGTTATAGTCGATCAAGGGTCTTTATTATACTCCATCAAGGGCCTTTGTTATACTCGATCAGGGGACTTTGTTATACTCGAGCAGGGGACTTTGTTATACTCGATCAGGGGCCTTTATTATACTCAATCAAGGGCCTTTGTTATACTCGATCAGGGGACTTTGTTATACTCGACCAGGAGACTTTGTTATACTCGACCAGGGGAATTTGTTATACTCGATCTGAGGACTTTGTTATACTCGATCAGGGGACTTTTTTTACTCGGAGGACTTTGTTATACTCGATCAGGGGACTTTGTTATACTCGACCAGGGGACTTTGTTATACTCGATCTGAGGACTTTGTTATACTCGACCAGGGGACTTTGTTATACTCGATCTGAGGACTTTGTTATACTCGTTCAGGGGACTTTGTTATACTCGACCAGGGAACTTTGTTATACACGATCAGGGGATATGTTATACTCGATCAGTGGGATGTGTTATACACGATCAGGGGACTTTGTTATACACGATCACGATGCTTTGTTATACTCAACCGGGGACCTTTGGTATATTCGATCAGGGGCCTTTGTTATACTCGATCAAGGGACTTTGTTATACTCGATCAGGGGACTTTGTGATACTCGTTGAGGGGGCTTTGTTTTCCTCGATCAAGCGACTTTGTAATACTCCATCAGGGTCTTTCTTATACTCCATGAGAGGCCTTTGTTATACTCGACCAGGGGACTTTGTTATACTCGATCAGGGGACTTTGTTATACTTGATCAGGGGAGTTTGTAATATTCGATCAGGGGGGCTTTGTTATACTCGACCAGGGGCCTTTGTTATGCTCGATAAGGGGACTTTGTTATACTCGATCAGGGGCCTTTGTTATACTCGATCAGGGGACTTTGTTATACTCGACCAGGGGACTTTGTTATACTCGATCAGGGGACTTTGTTATACTTGATCAGGGGACTTTGTAATATTCGATGAGGGACGCTTTGTTATACTCGACTAGGGGCCTTTGTTATGCTCGATAAGGGGACTTTGTTATACTCGATCAGGGGCCTTAGTTATACCCGATCAGGAGACTTTGTTATACTCGACCAGGGGACTTTGTTATACTCGATCAGGGGACTTTGTTATACTCGATCAGGGTCCTTTGTTATACTCGAACATGGGACTTTGTTATACTCGATCAGGGGACTTTGTTATACTCGATCAAGGGACTTTGTTATACTCGATGATTGGGCTTTGTTATACTCGATCAGGGGACTTTGTTATGCTCGACATGGGTCCTTTGTTATGCTTGACCAGTGGCCTTTGTTATACTCGATTATAGGACTTTGTTATACACGATCAGAGGACTTTGTTATACTCGATGAGGGGCCTTTATTATACTCGATCAGGGGCTTTGTTATACTCGATCAGGAGACATTACTATACTCAACCGGGGAACTTTGTTATACACGATCAGGTGATATGTTATACTCGATCAGGGGATGTGTTATACTCGATGAGGGGACTTTGTTATACTCGATCAGGAGGCTTTGTTATACTCGATAAGGTGACTTTGTTATACTCGACCAGGGGACTTTGTTATACTCAACGAGGGGCCTTTGTTATACTCGATGAGGGGATTTTGTTATACTCGATCAGGGGCCTTTGTTATACTCGATGAGGGGTCTTTGATATACTCGATCAGGGGACTTTGTTATACTCGATCAGGAGGCTTTGTTATACTCGATAAGGTGACTTTGTTATATTCGACCATGGGACTTTGTTATACTCGACGAGGAGCCTTTGTTATACGCGATCAGGGGACTTTGTTATACTCGATCAGAAAACTTTGTTATACTCGATCAGGGGACTTTGTTATACTCGACCAGGGTACTTTGTTATTCTCGATCAGGGGGGTTGTTATACTCGATCAGTGACATTACTATACTTGACCAGGGAACTTTATTATACACGATCAGGGGATGTGTTATTCTCGATCAGGGGATGTGTTATACTCGATCAAGGGACTTTGTTATACTCGATGAGGAGGCTTTGTTATACTCGATCAGGTGACTTTGTTATATTCGACCATGGGACTTTGTTATATTCGATCAGGGGACTTTGTTATACTCGACCAGGGGACTTTGTTATACTCGATCAGGGGGGTTGTTATACTCGATCAGGGACATTACTATACTTGATCAGGGAACTTTGTTATACACGATCAGGGGATATGTTAAACTCGATCAGGGGATGTGTTATACTCGATCAAGGGACTTTGTTATACTCGATCAGGAGGCTTTGTTATACTCGATCAGGTGACTTTGTTATATTTGACCATGGGACTTTGTTATACTCGATCAGGGGACTTTGTTATACTCGATGAGAGGACTTTGTTATACTCGATCAGGGGACATCACTATACTAGACCAGGGAACTTTGTTATACACGATCAGATGATATGTTATACTCGATCAGGGGATGTGTAATACTCTATCAGGGGACTTTGTTATACTCGATCAAGAGGCTTTGTTATACTCAACGGGGGGCTTTGTTATAGTCGATCAGGGGCCTTTGTTATACTCGATCAAGGGATTTTGTTATACTCGACCATGGGACTTTGTTATACTAGATCAGGGGACTTTGCTATACTCAATCAGGGGCCTTTATTATATTTGACCAGGGGACTTTGTTATACTCGATTTGGGAACTTTGTTATACTCGATCAGGGGCCTTTGTTATACTCGAACAGGGGACTTTATTATACTCGATCAGGGGACTTTGTTATACTCGATGAGGGGGCTTTGATATACTCAATCA
The DNA here is from genome assembly GCF_018991925.1 of Homarus americanus. NCBI lineage: Eukaryota > Metazoa > Arthropoda > Malacostraca > Decapoda > Nephropidae > Homarus > Homarus americanus. The sequence goes on from NW_024718746.1 coordinate 20,996, forward strand.
GGGGACTTTGTTATACTCGATCAAGGGACTTTGTTATACTCGATGATGGGGCTTTGTTATACTCGATCAGGGGACTTTGTTATGCTCGAAATGGGGCCTTTGTTATGCTTGACCAGTGGCCTTTGTTATCCTCGATTATAGGACTTTGTTATACACTATCAGGGGACTTTGTTTTACTCGATCAGGGGACTTTTTTATATTCGATCAGAGGACTTTGTTATACTTAATGAGCGGCCTTTATTATACTCGATCAGGGGCTTTTTTATACTCGACCAGGGAACTTTGTTATACACGATCAGGGGATATGTTATACTCGATCAGGGGATGTGTTATACTCGATCAGGGGACTTTGTTATACTCGATGAGGTGGCTTTGTTATACTCGATAAGGTGACTTTGTTATACTCGACCATGGGACTTTGTTATACTCGATCAGGGGACTTTGTTATACTCGATCAAGGGTCTTTATTATACTCCATCAAGGGCCTTTGTTATACTCGATCAGGGGACTTTGTTATACTCGAGCAGGGGACTTTGTTATACTCGATCAGGGGCCTTTATTATACTCAATCAAGGGCCTTTGATATACTCGATCAGGGGACTTTGTTATACTCGACCAGGAGACTTTGTTATACTCGACCAGGGGACTTTGTTATACTCGATCTGAGGACTTTGTTATACTCGATCAGAGGACTTTGTTATACTCGACCAGGGGGCTTTGTTATACTCGATCTGAGGACTTTGTTATACTCGACCAGGGGACTTTGTTATACTCGATCTGAGGACTTTGTTATACTCGTTCAGGGGACTTTGTTATACTCGACCAGGGAACTTTGTTATACACGATCAGGGGATATGTTATACTCGATCAGTGGGATGTGTTATACACGATCAGGGGACTTTGTTATACACGATCACGATGCTTTGTTATACTCAACCGGGGGCCTTTGGTATATTCGATCAGGGGCCTTTGTTATACTCGATCAAGGGACTTTGTTATACTCGATCAGGGGACATTGTGATACTCGTTGAGGGGGCTTTGTTTTCCTCGATCAAGCGACTTTGTAATACTCCATCAGGGTCTTTCTTATACTCCATGAGGGGCCTTTGTTATACTCGACCAGGGGACTTTGTTATACTTGATCAGGGGACTTTGTATTATTCGATCAGGGGGGCTTTGTTATACTCGACCAGGGGCCTTTGTTATGCTCGATAAGGGGACTTTGTTATACTCGATCAGGGGCCTTTGTTATACTTGATCAGGGGACTTTGTTATACTCGACAGGGGACTAGTTCTACTCGATCAGGGACTTTGTTATACTCGATCAGGGGACTTTGTTATATTCGATGAGGGGGGCTTTGTTATACTCGACTAGGGGCCTTTGTTATGCTCGATAAGGGACTTTGTTATATTAGGGCCTTAGTTATACCCGATCAGGGGCTGTTATCTCGGCCAAGGATTTTGTTACCGATGGGGACTTTGTTATACTTTCGATCAGGGTCCTTTATTGCCCTTTTCAGACAAGGGACTTTGTTATACTCGATCATTGGGCTTTGTTATACTCGATCAGGGGACTTTGTTATGCTCGACATGGGTCCTTTGTTATGCTTGACCAGTGGCCTTTGTCATACTCGATTATAGGACTTTGTTATACACGATCAGAGGACTTTGTTATACTCGATGAGGGGCCTTTATTATACTCGATCAGGGGCTTTGTTATACTCGATCAGGAGACATTACTATACTCAACGGGGAACTTTTTTATACGCGATCAGGTGATATGTTATACTCGATCAGGGATGTGTTATACTCGATGAGGGGACTTTAACTATACTTTCGATCAAGGGACTTTGTTATACTCGATAAGGTGACTTTGTTATACTCGACCATGGGACTTTGTTATACTCGACGAGGAGCCTTTGTTATACGCGATCAGGGGACTTTGTTATACTCGATCAGAGGACTTTGTTATACTCGATCAGGGAACTTTGTTATACTCGATGAGGGGGCTTTGATATACTCAATCAGGGGACTTTGTTATACTCGATCAAGGGACTTTGTTATACTCGATGATGGGGCTTTGTTATACTCGATCAGGGGACTTTGTTATGCTCGACCAGGGGACTTTGTTATACTTTCGATCAGGGACTTTATTTATAGCAGTCAGGGACTTTGTAATATTCAATGAGGGGCTTTGTTATATCGACCAAGGGGCCTTTGTTATGCTCGATCAGAGGACTTTGTTATACTTCGATCAGGGGACTTTGTTATACTCGATGAGGGCTTTATTATACTCAATCAGGGACTTTGTTATACTTTCGATCAAGGGACTTTGTTATACTCGATCAGGGGACTTTGTTATGCTCGAAATGGATCCTTTGTTATGCTTGACCAGTGGCCTTTGTTATACTCGATTATAGGACTTTGTTATACACTATCAGGGGACTTTGTTTTACTCGATCAGGGGACTTTTTTATATTCGATCAGAGGACTTTGTTATACTTAATGAGAGGCCTTTATTATACTCGATCAGGGGCTTTTTTATGCTCGACCAGGGAACTTTGTTATACACGATCAGGGGATATGTTATACTCGATCAGGGGATGTGTTATACTCGATCAGGGGACTTTGTTATACTCGATGAGGTGGCTTTGTTATACTCGATAAGGTGACTTTGTTCGCCTCGACTGGACTTTGTTATACTCGATCAGGGACTTTGTTATACTTGATCAAGGGTCTTTATTCCTCATCTAAAGACTCAATCTGAGACTTTGTTATACTCGAACGGGGACTTTATTGCTCTCGATCAGGGGCCTTTATTATACTCAATCAGGGCCTTTGTTATCACTCGATCAGGGGACTTTGTTATACTCAGCCGGAGACTTTACTACTCCGACCAGGGGACTTTGTTATACTCGATCTGAGGGACTTTTGTTACTCGATCAGGGGACTTTGTTATACTCGACCAGGGGACTTTGTTATACTCGATCAGGGGACTTTGTTATACTCGACCAGGGGGCTTTGTTATACTCGATCTGAGGACTTTGTTATACTCAACCAGGGGACTTTGTTATACTCGATCTGAGGACTTTGTTATACTCGTTCAGGGGACTTTGTTATACTCGACTAGGGAACTTTGTTATACACGATCAGGGGATATGTTATACTCGATGAGTGGGATGTGTTATACACGATCAGGGGACTTTGTTATACACGATCACGATGCTTTGTTATACTCAACCGGGGGCCTTTGGTATATTCGATCAGGGGCCTTTGTTATACTCGATCAAGGGACTTTGTTATACTCGATCAGGGGATTTTGTGATACTCGTTGAGGGGGCTTTGTTTTCCTCGATCAAGCGACTTTGTAATACTCCATCAGGGTCTTTCTTATTCTCCATGAGGGGCCTTTGTTATACTCGACCAGGGGACTTTGTTATACTCGTTCAGGGGACTTTGTTATACTTGATCAGGGGACTTTGTAATATTCGATCAGGGGGGCTTTGTTATACTCGACCAGGGGCCTTTTTATGCTCGATAAGGGACTTTGTTATACTCGATCAGAGGGCTTTGTTTTCCTCGATCAGGGGACTTTGTTATTCTCGATCGGGGGATTTTGTTATACTCGATCAGGGGCCTTTATTATACTCGATCGAGGACCTTTGTTATACTCGATCAGGGGACTTTGTAATCCTCGATCAGCAAACTTTGTTATACTCGATCAGGGGACTTTGTTATACTCGATAAAGGGGACTTTGTTATACTCGATCAGGGGCCTTAGTTATACTCGATGAGGGGACTTTGTTATACTCGACCAGGGGACTTTGTTATACTCGATGAGGGGACTTTGTTATACTCGATCAGGGTCCTTTGTTATACTCGAACAGGGGACTTTGTTATACTCGATCAGGGGACTTTGTTATACTAGATCAAGGGACTTTGTTATACTCGATGATTGGGCTTTGTTATACTCGATCAGGGGACTTTGTTATGCTCGACATGGGTCCTTTGTTATGCTTGACCAGTGGCCTTTGTTATACTCGATTATAGGTCTTTGTTATACACGATCAGAGGACTTTGTTATACTCGATGAGGGGCCTTTATTATACTCGATCAGGGGCTTTGTTATACTCGATCAGGAGACATTACTATACTCAACCGGGGAACTTTGTTATACCGATCAGGTGATATGTTATACTCGATCAGGGGATGTGTTATACTCGATGAGGGGACTTTGTTATACTCGATCAGGAGGCTTTGTTATACTCGATAAGGTGACTTTGTTATACTCGACCATGGGACTTTGTTATACTCAACGAGGGGCCTTTGTTATACTCGATGAGGGGATTTTGTTATACTCGATCACGGGCCTTTGTTATACTCGATGAGGGGGCTTTGATATACTCGATCAGGGGACTTTGTTATACTCGATCAGGAGGCTTTGTTATACTCGATAAGGTGACTTTGTTATACTCGACCATGGGACTTTGTTATACTCGACGAGGAGCCTTTGTTATACGCGATCAGGGGACTTTGTTATACTCGATCAGAGGACTTTGTTATACTCGATCAGGGGACTTTGTTATACTCGACCAGGGTACTTTGTTATACTCGATCAGGGGGTTGTTTTACTCGATCAGTGACATTACTATACTTGACCAGGGAACTTTATTATACACGATCAGGGGATGTGTTATTCTCGATCAGGGGATGTGTTATACTCGATCAAGGGACTTTGTTATACTCGATGAAGAGGCTTTGTTATACTCGATCAGGTGACTTTGTTATATTCGACCATGGGACTTTGTTATATTCGATCAGGGGACTTTGTTATACTCGACCAGGGGACTTTGTTATACTCGATCAGGGGGGTTGTTATACTCGATCAGGGACATTACTATACTTGACCAGGGAACTTTGTTATACACGATCAGGGGATATGTTAAACTCGATCAGGGGATGTGTTATACTCGATCAAGGGACTTTGTTATACTCGATCAGGAGGCTTTGTTATACTCGATCAGGTGACTTTGTTATATTCGACCATGGGACTTTGTTATACTCGATTAGGGGACTTTGTTATACTCGATGAGAGGACTTTGTTATACTCGATCAGGGGACATCAC
>NW_024718747.1:0-19225 GCF_018991925.1 Homarus americanus
ATATATATTTCATTAGCCCAATAAAACTACTTGTGAGGAGTTCTACATATAATCAACACCTCACCCCACCAGGTTTGAAGACCACGATCTTATAATTGTGACCGAGGGACTACCTCTGGGCCTGGGAACAATAAACGATCCTAGACTGTTATATTTCACACAAAGCCTGTTCAACGAGCTTAAGGCACTGTGAACCACTATAGGGGACCACCCGTGCCGCTTAGGTGATCAGAGCAGCGTTTTACCAAATGCGGCTTGGAAACTCGAGGATCCATATATATTTCAATAGCCCAATAAAGCACGCGGACTACTACTTATAATCAAAACCTCAGCCCACCAGGATTTGAACCCACGATCTTATAATTGTGACCGGGGAACGCTACCTCTGGGCCACCAGGACAATAAAAGCAGTCCTACACTCTGCTATATTTCACACAAATCCTGTTCAACGAGCTTATGGCGCCGTGAACCTCTAATGGGGACCACCCGTGCCGCTTAGGTGATCAGAGCAACGTTTTACCATATCCGGCTTGGAAGCACAAGTATCCATATATATTTCATTAGCCCAATAAAGCACTCGAACTTCTACATATAATCACCACCTCACCCCACCAGGATTAAAACCCACGATCTTATAATTGTGACCGGGGTATGCTACCTCTGGGCCACTAGGACAATAAAAGCAGTCCTAGACTCTACTATATTTCACACAAAGCCTGTTCAACGACCTTATGTCGCCATGAACCTCTAATGGGGACCACCCGTGCCCCTTAGGTGATCAGAGCAACGTTTTACCATATCCGGCTTGAAAACACGAGTATCCATATATATTTCATTAGCCCAATAAAGCACTCGAACTTCTACATATAATCAACACCTCACCCCACCAGGATTCAAACCCACGATCTTATAATTGTGGCCGGGGTATGCTACATCTGGGCCACCAGGACAATAAAAGCAGTCCAAGTCTCTACTATATTTCACACAAAGCCTGTTCAACGATCTTATGGCTCCATGAACCTCTACTGGGGACCACCTGTGCCGCTTAGGTGATCAGAGCAACGTTTTACCAAATCCGGCTTCGAAACACGAGGATCCATATATATTTCATTAGCCCAATAAAGCACGCAGACTTCAACATATAATCAACACCTCACCCCACCAGGATTTCAACCCACGATCCTATAATTGTGACCGGGGAATGCTACCTCTGGACCACTAGGACAATAAAAGCAGTCCTAGACTCTGCTATATTTCACACAAAGCCTGTTCAACGAGCTTATGGCGCTGTGAACCAAAATAGGGGACCACCCGTGCCGCTTAGTTGATCAGAGCAACGTTTTACCAAATGCGGCTTCGAAACACGAGGATCCATATATATTTCATTAGCCCAATAAAGCACGCGGACTTCTACATATAATCAACACCTCACCCCACCAGGATTTGAACCCACGATCTTATAATTGTGACCGAGGGACGATACCTCTGGGCCACCAGGAACAATAAAAGCAGTCCTAGACTCTGCTATATTTCACACAAAGCCTGTTCAACGAGCTTAAGGCACCGTAAACCTCTAATGAGGACCATCCGTGCCGCTTAGGTGATCAGAGCAACGTTTTACCAAATGCGGCTTCGAAACACGAGGATCCATATGTATTTCATTAGCCCAATAAAGCACGCGGACTTCTTCATATAATCAACACCTCACCCCACCAGGATTCGAACCCACGATCTTATAATTGTGACCGGGGGACGCTACCTCTGGGCCACCAGGACACTAAAAGCATTCCTAGACTCTGCTATATTTCACACAAAGCCTGTTCAACGAGCTTATGGCGCCGTGAACCTCTAATGTGGACCACCCGTGCTGCTTAGGTGATCAGAGCAACGTTTTGCCAAATGCGGCTTCGAAACACGAGGATCCATATATATTTCATTAGCCCAATAAAGCACGCGGACTTCTACATATAATCAACACATCACCCCACCAGGATTCAAAACCACGATCTTATAATTGTGACCGGGGTATGCTACCTCTGGGCTACCAGGATAATAAAAGCAGTCCAAGTCTCTACTATATTTCACACAAAGTCTGTTCAACGACCTTATGGCTCCATGAACCACTAATGGGGACCACCTGTGCCGCTTAGGTGATCAGAGCAACGTTTTACCAAATCCAGCTTCGAAACAAGAGGATCCATATATATTTCATTAGCCCAATAAAGCACGCAGACTTCTACATATAATCAACACCTCACCCCACCAGGATTTGAACCCACGATCTTATAATTGTGACCGGGGAATGCTACCTCTGGGCCACCAGTACAATAAAAGCAGTCCTAGCCTCTGCTATATTTCACACAAAGCCTGTTCAACGAGCTTATGGCGCCATGAACCACTAATGGGGACCACCTGTGCGTAGGTGATCAGAGCAACGTTTTACCAAATCCGACTTCGAAACACGGATCATATATATATTTCATTTTGCCCAATAAAACTGCGCGGACTTCTACATATAATCAACACCTCACTCCACCAGGATTCGAACCCACGATCTTATAATTGTGACCAAGGAACGCTACCTATGGGCCACCAGGACACTATAAGCAGTCCTAGACTCTGTTATATTTCACACAAAGCTTGTTCAACGAGCTTATGGCGCTGTGAACCACTATAGGGACCACCCGTGCCGCTTAGGTGATCAGAGCAACGTTTTACCAAATGCGGCTTCGAAACACTAGGATCCATATATATTTCTTTAGCCCAATAAAGCACGCGGACTTCTTCATATAATCAACACCTCACCCCATGAGGATTTGAACCCACGATCTTATAATTGTGACCGGGGAATGCTACCTCTGGGCCACCAGGACAATAAAAGCAGTCCTAGACTCTGCTATATATCACACAAAGCCTGTTAAACGAGCTTATGGCGCCGTGAACCTCTAATGGGGACCACCCGTGCCGCTTAGGTGATCAGAGCAACGTTTTACCAAATGCGGCTTCGAAACACGAGGATCCATATATATTTCATTCGCCCAATAAAGCACGCGGACTTTTACACATAATCAACACCTCACCCCACCAGGATTTGAACCCACGATCTTCTAATTATGACAGGGGAATGCTACCTCTGGGCCACCAGGACAATAAAAGCAGTCCTAGACTCTGCTATATTTCACACAAAGCCTGTTCAATGAGATTATGGCGCCGTGAACCTCTAATGGGGACCACCCGTGCTGCTTAGGTGATCAGAGCAATGTTTTACCAAATGCAACTTCGAAACACGAGGATCCATATATATTTCATTATCCCAATAATGCACGCGGACTTCTACATATAATCAACACCTCACCCCACCAGGATTTGAGCCCATGATCTTATAATTTTGACCGGGGAACGCTGCCTCTGAACGACCAGGAGACTAATAGCAGTCCTAGACTGTTATATTTCACACAAAGCCTGTTGAATGAGCTTATGGCGCCGTGAACCTCTAATGGGGACCACCAGTGCCGCTTAGGTTATCAGAGCAACGTCTTACCAAATCTGGCTTGGAAACTCGAGGATCCATATATATTTCAATAGCCCAATAAAGCACGCGGACTTCTTCATATAATCAACACCTCACCCCATGAGGATTTGAACCCACGATCTTATAATTGTGACCGGGGAATGCTACCTCTGGGCCACCAGGACGTAAAGCGGTCCTACACTCTGCTATATTTCACACCGTCCTGTTCCTTGAGCTTATGGCGCCGTGAACCTCTAATGGGGACCACCCGTGCGCTTAGGTGATCAGAGCAACGTTTTTACAAAATCAAACCCCGAGAAACCGCGAGGATCCAAATATATTTCATTAGCCAATAAAGCACTGGGACTTCACATATAATCAACACCTCCCCACCCCACCAAAGATTTAAACCGGATGGCATGGTGAGGCAGGGGCATACTTTACCTCTGGGCCACCAGGACAATAAAAGCAGTCCTAGACTCTACTATATTTCACACAAAGCCTGTTCAACGACCTTATGGCGCCATGAACCTCTAATGGGGACCACCCATGCCCCATAGGTGATCAGAGTAACGTTTTACCATATCCGGCTTGGAAACACGAGTATCCATATATATTTCATTAGCCCAATAAAGCACTAGGACTTCTACATATAATCAACACCTCACCCCACCAGGATTTGAACCCACGATCTTCTAATTGGGACGGGGGAACGCTACCTCTGGGCCACCAGGACAATAAAAGCAGTCCTAGACTCTGCTATATTTCACACAAAGCCTGTTCAGCGAGCTTATGGCGCCGTGAACCTCTAATGGGGACCACCCGTGCCGCTGAGGTGATCAGAGCAACGTTTTACCAAATCCGGTTTCAAAACACGAGGATCCATATATCTTTCATTAGCCCAATAAAGCATGCGGACTTCTACATATAATCAACACCTCACCCCACCAGGATTCAAACCCACGATCATATAATTGAGACCGGGATATGCTACCTCTGGGCCACCAGGACAATAAAAGCAGTCCTAGACTCTGCTATATTTCACACAAAGCCTGTTCAGCGAGCTTATGACGCTGTGAGGGCACTATAGGGGACCACCGTGCGGCAGGTGATCAGAGCAGCGTTTACCAAATCACGGCCTTCGAAACACGAGGATCCATATATATTTCAATAGCCCAATAAAGCACGCGGACTTCTTTATATAATCAACACCTCACCCCACCAGGATTCGAACCCACGATCTTCTAATTGTGACCGGGGAACGCTACCTCTGGGCCACCAGGACACTAAAAGCAGTCCTAGACTCTGCTATGTTTCACACAAAGCCTGTTCAATGAGATTTTATCGCCGTGAACCTCTAATGGGGACCACCCGTGCCGCTTAGGTGATCAGAGCAACGTTTTACCAAATAAACTGCGAGCAGGGATCCATATATATTCATTGGCTAATAAACATGCGGACTTCTACATATAATCAACACCTCACCCCACAGGATTTGAACCCACGATCTTATAATTGTGACGGGGACGCTACCTCTGGGCCACAGGAACAATAAAAGCAGTCCTAGACTCTGCTATATTTCACACAAAGCCTGTTCAGCGGCTTAGGCACCGTAAACATCTAGCTGAGGGACCACCTGTGCAGCAGGTGATCAGAGCAGCGTTTTTGCAAATCGCGACTGAAACCGCGAGGATCCGCCTATATTTCATTAGCCCAATAAAACCGCCTTGGACTTCAACATATAATCAACACACCTCACCCCACCAGGATTCAAACCCACAAATATATAATTGCTTGACGGGTATGTGCTACCTCTGGGCAACCAGGACAATAAAAGCAGTCCTAGACTCTGCTATATTTCACACACAGCCTGTTCAACGAGCTTATGACGCTGTGAACCTCCAATGGGGACCATCTGTGCCGCTTAGGTGATCAGAGCAACGTTTTACCAAATCCGGCTTGGAAACACAAGGATCCATAATTATTTCATTAGCCCAATAAAGCACTCGGACTTCTACATATAATCAACACCTCACCCCACCAGGATTTGAACCCACGATCTTATAATTGTGACGGGAATGCACCTCTGGGCCACTAGGACAATAAAAGCATTCCTAGACTCTGCTATATTTCACACAAAGCCTGTTCAGCGAGCTTGAAACGAGGAACCACTATAGGGACCACCGTGCGTAGGTGATCAGGCAACGTTTTACCAAATGCGGCTTCGAAACACGAGGATCCATATATATTTCATTAGCCCAATAAAGGATGCGGACTTCTACATATAATCAACACCTCACCCCACCAGGATTTGAAACCACGATCTCATAATTGTGACCGGGGGACGCTACCTCTGGGCCACCAGGAACAATAAAAGCAGTCCTAGACTCTGCTAGATTTCACACAAAGCCTGTTCAACGAGCTTAAGGCGCCGTATACCTCTAATGAGGACCACCCGTGCCGCTTAGGTGATCAGAGCAACGTTTTACCAAATGCGGCCGAAACACGGGGATCCATATATATTTCATTAGCCCAATAAAGCATGCGGACTTCTTCATATAATCAACACCTCACCCCACCAGGATTAGAACCCACGATCTTCTAATTGTGACCCGGGAACGCTACCTCTGGGCCACCAAGACACTAAAAGCATTCCTAGACTCTGCTATATATTTCACACAAAGCCTGTTCAGCGAGCTTATGGCGCCCGTGAACCTCCTAATGAGGACCACCCGTGCGGCTTAGGTGATCAGGCAACGTTTTAAATGCGGCGAAACCGAGGATCCATATATATTTCATTAGCCCAATAAAATGCCTTGGACTTCTTCATATATTCAACACCTCACCCTACTAGGATTCGAACCCACGATCTTTTAATTGTGGCCGGGGTATGCTACCTCTGGGCCACCAGGACAATAAAAGCAGTCAAAGTCTCTACTATATTTCACAGAAAGCCTGTTCAACGACCTTATGGCTCCATGAACCTCTAATGGGGACCACCCGTGCCGCTTAGGTGATCAGAGCAACGTTTTACCAAATGCGGCTTCGAAACACGAGGATCCATATATATTTCATTAGACCAATAAAGCACGCGGACTTCTTCATATAATCAACACCTCACCCCACCAGGATTCGAACCCACGATCTTCTAATTGTGAACGGGGATCGCTACTTCTGGGCCACTAGGACACTAAAAGCATTCCTAGACTCAGCTATATTTCACACAAAGCCTGTTCAACGAGCTTATGGCGCTGTGAACCTCTAATGAGGACCACCCGTGCCGCTTAGGTGATCAGAGCAACGAAATACCAAATGCGGCTTCGAAACACGAGGATCCATATATATTTCATTAGCCCAATAAAGCACACGGACTTCTACATATAATCAACGCCTCACCCCACCAGGATTCGAACCCACGATCTTATAATTGTGACCGGGGGACGCTACCTCTGGGCCACCAGGAACATTAAAAGCAGTCCTAGTCTCTGCTATATTTCACACAAAGCCTGTTCAACGAGCTTAAGGCACCGTAAACCTCTAATGAGGACCACCCGTGTCGCTTAGGTGATCAGAGCAACGTTTTACCAAATGCGGCTTCGAAACACGAGGATCCATATATATTTCATTAGCCCAATATAGCACGCAGACTTCTTCATATAATCAACACCTCACCCCACCAGGATTCGAACCCATGATCTTCTAATTGTGACCGGGGATCGCTACCTCTGTGCCACCAGGACACTAAAAGCATTCGTAGACTCTGCTATATTTCACACAAAGCCTGTTCAACGAGCTTATGGCGCCGTGAACCTCTAATGAGGACCACCCGTGCCGCTTAGGTGATCAGAGCAACGTTTTACCAAATGCGGCTTCGAAACACGAGGATCCATATATATTTCATTAGCCCAATAAAGCACGCGGACTTCTTCATATATTCAACACCTCACCCCACTAGGATTCGAACCCACGATCTTCTAATTGTGGCCGGGGTATGCTACCTCTGGGCCACCAGGACAATAAAAGCAGTCAAAGTCTCTACAATATTTCACACAAAGCCTGTTCAACGACCTTATGGCTCCATGAACTTCTAATGGGGACCACCCGTGCCGCTTAGGTGATCAGAGCAACGTTTTACCAAATGCGGCTTCGAAACACGAGGATCCATATATATATCATTAGCCCAATAAAGCACGCGGAATTCTTCACATAATCAACACCTCACCCCACCAGGATTCGAACCCACGATCTTATAATTGTGACCGGGGATCGCTACTTCTGGGCCACCAGGACACTAAAAGCATTCCTAGACTCAGCTATATTTCACACAAAGCCTGTTCAACGAGCTCATGGCGCTGTGAACCTCTAATGAGGACCACCCGTGCCGCTTAGGTGATCAGAGCAACGTTTTACCAAATACGGCTTCGAAACACGAGGATCAATATATATTTCATTAGCCCAATAAAGCACGCAGACTTCTACATATAATCAACACCTCACCCCACCAGGATTTGAACCCACGATCTGATAATTGTGACCGGGGAATGCTACCTCTGGGCCACTAGGACAATAAAAGCAGTCAAAGTCTCTACTATATTTCACACAAAGCCTGTTCAACGAGCTTATGGCGCTGTGAACCACTATAGGGGACCACCGTGCAGCTTAGGTGATCAGGCAGCGTTTTTACCAAATGAAGCGAAACACGAGGATCCATATATATTTCATTAGCCCAATAAAGCATGCGGACTTCTACGCTATAATCAACACCTCACCCTGGGATTTGAAACCCGCGATCTTATAATTGTGACGGAGGCGCTACCTCTGGGCCACCGGAACAATAAAAACAGTCCTAGACTCTGCTATATTTCACACAAAGCCTGTTCAACGAGCTTAAGAAGCCGTAAACCTCTAATGAGGACCACCCGTGCCGCTTAGGTGATCAGAGCAACGTTTTACCAAATGCGGCTTCGAAACACGAGGATCCATATATATTTCATTAGCCCAATATAGCACGCGGACTTCTTCATATAATCAACACCTCACCCCACCAGGATTCGAACCCACGATCTTCTAATTGTGACCGGGGATCGCTACCTCTGTGCCACCAGGACACTAAAAGCATTCATAGACTCTGCTATATTTCACACAAAGCCTGTTCAACGAGCTTATGGCGCCGTGAACCTCTAATGAGGACCACCCGTGCCGCTTAGGTGATCAGAGCAACGTTTTACCAAATGCGGCTTCGAAACACGAGGATCCATATATATTTCATTAGCCCAATAAAGCATGCGGACTTCTTCATATATTCAACACCTCACCTCACTAGGATTCGAACCCACGATCTTCTAATTGTGGCCGGGGTATGCTACCTCTGGGCCACCAGGACAATAAAAGCAGTCAAAGTCTCTACTATATTTCACACAAAGCCTGTTCAACGAGCTTATGGCGCTGTGAACCACTATAGGGGACCACCCGTGCCGCTTAGGTGATCAGAGCAACGTTTTACCAAATGCGGCTTCGAAACACGAGGATCCATATATATTTCATTAGCCCAATAAAGCATGCGGACTTCTACATATAATCAACACCTCACCCCACCAGGATTTGAAACCACGATCTTATAATTGTGACCGGGGGACGCTTCCTCTGGGCCACCAGGAACAATAAAAGCAGTCCTAGACTCTGCTATATTTCACACAAAGCCTGTTCAACGAGCTTAAGGCACCGTAAACCTCTAATGGGGACCACCCGTGCCGCTTAGGTGATCAGAGCAACGTTTTACAAAATACGGCTTCGAAACACGAGGATCCATATATATTTCGTTAGCCCAATAAAGCACGCAGACTTCTACATATAATCAACACCTCACCCCACCAGGATTTGAACCCACGATCTTATAATTGTGACCGGGGAATGCTACCTCTGGGCCACTAGGACAATAAAAGCAGTCAAAGTCTCTACTATATTTCACACAAAGCCTGTTCATCGACCTTATGGCTCCATGAACCTCTAATGGGGACACCGGTGCGGCAGGTGATCAGAGCAACGTTTACCAAATCAAACCCCGAAACCACGAGGATCCATATATATTTCATTAGCCCAATAAAGCCGCGCCAGACTTCTACATATAATCAACACCTCACCCCACCAGGATTTGAACCCACGATCTTATAATTGTGACCGGGGAATGCTACCTCTGGGCCACTTTCCGGACAATAAAAGCAGTCAAAGTCTCTACTATATTTCCTAAAGCCTGTTCAGCAGGCTTATGGGCTGTGAACCACTATAGGGACCACCGTGCGCAGCAGGTGATCAGAGCAACGTTTTACCAAATGCGGCTTCGAAACACGAGGATCCATATATATTTCATTAGCCCAATAAAGCATGCGGACTTCTACATATAATCAACACCTCACCCCACCAGGGTTTGAAACCACGATCTTATAATTGTGACCGGGGGACGCTACCTCTGGGCCACCAGGAACAATAAAAGCAGTCCTAGACTCTGCTATATTTCACACAAAGCCTGTTCAACGAGCTTAAGGCGCCGTAAACCTCTAATGAGGACCACCCGTGCCGCTTAGGTGATCAGAGGAACGTTTTACCAAATGCGGCTTCGAAACACGAGGATCCATATATATTTCATTAGCCCAATATAGCACGCGGACTTCTTCATATAATCAACACCTCACCCCACCAGGATTCGAACCCACGATCTTCTAATTGTGACCGGGGATCGCTACCTCTGTGCCACCAGGACACTAAAAGCATTCATAGACTCTGCTATATTTCACACAAAGCCTGTTCAACGAGCTTATGGCGCCGTGAACCTCTAATGAGGACCACCCGTGCCGCTTAGGTGATCAGAGCAACGTTTTACCAAATGCGGCTTCGAAACACGAGGATCCATATATATTTCATTAGCCCAATAAAGCATGCGGACTTCTTCATATATTCAGCACCTCACCCCCACTAGGATTCAGACCCACGATCTTCTAATTGGCTGGCGGTATCTCTTACCTCTGGGCCTGGGACAATAAAAGCAGTCAAAGTCTCTACTATATGGCTGCACAAAGCCCGTTCAACGAGCTTATGGCGCTGTGAGCCACTATATGAGGGACCACCACGTGCGTAGGTGATCAGAGCAACGTTTTACCAAATGCAGCTTCGAAACACGAGGATCCATATATATTTCATTAGCCCAATAAAGCATGCGGACTTCTTCATATAATCAACACCTCACCCCACCAGGATTCGAACCCAGATCTTATAATTGTGACGGGGGCGCTACCTCTGGGCCACCAGGAACAATAAAGCAGTCCTAGACTCTGCTATATTTCACACAAAGCCTGTTCAACGAGCTTAAGGCGCCGTAAACCTCTAATGGGGACCACCCGTGCCGCTTAGGTGATCAGAGCAACGTTTTACAAAATACGGCTTCGAAACACGAGGATCCATATATATTTCATTAGCCCAATAAAGCACGCAGACTTCTACATATAATCAACACCTCACCCCACCAGGATTTGAACCCACGCTCTTATAATTGTGACCGGGGAATGCTACCTCTGGGCCACTAGGACAATAAAAGCAGTCAAAGTCTCTACTATATTTCACACAAAGCCTGTTCAACGACCTTATGGCTCCATGAACCTCTAATGGGGACCACCTGTGCCGCTTAGGTGATCAGAGCAACGTTATACCAAATCCGGCTTCGAAACACGAGGATCCATATATATTTCATTAGCCCAATAAAGCATGCGGACTTCTACATATAATCAACACCGCACCCCACCAGGATTTGAACCCACGATCTTATAATTTTGACCGGGGAATGCTACCTCTGGGCCACCAGGACACTAGAAGCATTCCTAGACTCTGCTATATTTCACACAAAGCCTGTTCAACGAGCTTATGGCGCCGTGAACCTCTAATGAGGACCACCCGTGCAGCTTAGGTGATCAGGCAACGAAATACCAAATCGCGACTTCGAAACCACGAGGATCCATATATATTTCATTAGCCCAATAAAGCACCACGGACTACATATAATCAGCACCTCACCCCACCAGGATTTGAACCCACGATCTTATAATTGTGACCGGGGGACGCTACCTCTGGGCCACCAGGAACATTAAAAGCAGTCCTTGTCTCTGCTATATTTCACACAAAGCCTGTTAAACGAGCTTAAGGCACCGTAAACCTCTAATGAGGACCACCCATGCCGCTTAGGTGATCAGCGCAACGTTTTACCAAATGCGGCTTCGAAACACGAGGATCCATATATATTTCATTAGCCCAATAAAGCACGCGGACTTCTTTATATAATCAACACCTCACCCCACCAGGATTCGAACCCACGATCTTCTAATTGTGACCGGGGATCGCTACCTCTGCGCCACCAGGACACTAAAAGCATTCCTAGACTCTGCTATATTTCACACAAAGCCTGTTCAACGAGCTTATGGCGCCGTGAACCTTTAATGAGGACCACCCGTGCCGCTTAGGTGATCAGAGCAACCTTTTCCCAAATGCGGCGTCGAAACACGAGGATCCATATATATTTCATTAGCCCAATAAAGCACGCGGACTTGTACATATAATCAACACCTCATCCCACCAGGATTTGAACCCACGATCTTATAATTGTGACCGGGGAATGCTACCTCTGCGCCACCAGGACACTAAAAGCAATCCTAGACTCTGCTATATTTCACACAAAGCCTGTTCAACGAGCTTATGGCCCCGTGAACCTTTAATGAGGACCACCCGTGCTGCTTAGGTGATCAGAGCAACGTTTTACCAAATGCGGCTTCGAAACACGAGGATCCATATATATTTCATTAGCCCAATAAAGCACGCGGACTTGTACATATAATCAACACCTCATCCCACCAGGATTTGAAACAATGATCTTATATATGTGACCGGGGAATGCTACCTCTGGGCCACCAGGACAATAAAAGCAGTCCTAGACTCTTCTATATTTCACACAAAGCCTGTTCAACGAGCTTATGGCGCCGTGAACCTCTAATGGGGACCACCCGTGCCGCTTAGGTGATCAGAGCAACGTTTTACCAAATGCGGCTTCGCAACACGAGGATCCATATATATTTCATTAGCCCAATAAAGCACGCGGACTTCTACATATAATCAACACCTCACCCCACCAGGATTCAAACCCACGATCTTCTAATTGTGACCGGGGATCGCTACCTCTGCGCCACCAGGACACTAAAAGCATTCCTAGACTCTGCTATATTTCACACAAAGCCTGTTCAGCGGAAGCATGGCGTATTGAACTATAATAAGGGGACCGCGGTACGCTTAAGGTGATCAGGCAACGTTTTACCAAATCTTTGACGCCCGGCACGGATCATATATATTTCGTGGCCAATAAAGCACGCGGACTTGTACATATAATCAACACCTCACCCCACCAGGATTTGAACCCACGATCTTATAATTGTGACCGGGGTATGCTACCTCTGGGCCACCAAGACAATAAAAGCAGTCCAAGTCTCTACTATATTTCACACAAAGCCTCTTCAACGAGCTTATGGCGCTGTGAACCACTATAGGGGACCGCCCGTGCCGCTTAGGTGATCAGAGCAACGTTTTACCAAATGCGGCTTCGAACCACGAGGATCCATACATATTTCATTAGCCCAATAAAGCACACGGACTTTTACACATAATCAACACCTCACCCCACCAGGATTTGAACTCACGATCTTCTAATTGTGACAGGCGGAACGCTACCTCTGGGCCACCAGGACAATAAAAGCAGTCCTAGACTCTGCTATATTTCACACAAAGCCTGTTCAACGAGATTATGGCGCCGTGAACCTCTAATGGGGACCACCCGTGCTGCTTAGGTGATGAGAGCAATGTTTTACCAATGCGGCTTCGAAACACGAGGATCCATATATATTTCATTATCCCAATAAAGCACGCGGACTTCTACATATAATCAACACCTCACCCCACCAGGATTTCAACCCATGATCTTATAACTGAAACCGGGGAACGGTGCCTCTGAACCACCAGGAAACTAAAAGCAGTCCTAGATTGTTATATTTCACACAAAGCCTGTTGAATGAGCTTATGGCGCCGTGAACCTCTAATGGGGACAACCCTTGCCCCTTAGGTGATCAGAGCAACGTTTTTCCATATCCGGCTTGGAAACACGAGTAATCATATATATTTCATTAGCCCAATAAAGCACTCGGACTTCTACATATAATCAATACCTCACCCCACCAGGATTCAAACCCACGATCTTATAATTGTGGCCGGGGTATGCTACCTCTGGGCCACCAGGACAATAAAAGCAGTCCAAGTCTCTACTATATTTCACTCAAAGCCTGTTCAACGACCTTATGGCTCCATGAACCTCTAATGGGGACCACCTGTGGCAGCAGGTGGTCAGAGTAACCTTTTACCAAATCCGGCGTCGAAACACGAGGATCCATATATATTTCATTAGCCCAATAAAGCACACGGATTTCTACATACAATCAACACCTCACCCTACCAGGATTCGAAACCACTGCCCACGAGCCCATGACTGTGACCGCGGGACGCTACCTCTGAACCACCAGGATTCTAAAAGCAGTCCTTGAGTCTATTATATTTCAAACAAAGCTTGTTCAGCGAGCTTATGGCGCCGTGAACCTCTAATGGGGCCTCCGTGCTGCCCAGGTGATCAGAGCAACGTTTTCCAGATCTTGACTTCGAAACCACGGATCAAATATATTTTAAGTGGCAATAAAGCACTTTCCGGACTTCACATATAATCAGCACCTCACCCACCAGGATACAACCCACGATCTTTTAATTGTGACCGGGGTATGCTACCTCTGGGCCACCAGGACAATAAAAGCAGTCCTAGACTCTACTATATTTCACACAAAGCCTGTTCAACGACCTTATGGCGCCATGAACCTCTAATGGGGACCACCCTTGCCCCTTAGGTGATCAGAGCAACGTTTTACCATATCCGGCTTGGAAACACGAGTATCCATATATATTTCATTAGCCCAATAAAGCACTCGGACTTCTACATATAATCAATACCTCACCCCACCAGGATTCAAACCCACGATCTTATAATTGTGGCCGGGGTATGCTACCTCTGGGCCACCAGGACAATAAAAGCAGTCCAAGTCTCTATTATATTTCACACAAAGCCTGTTCAACGACCTTATGGGTCCATGAACCTCTAATGGGGACCACCTGTGCCGCTTAGGTGATCAGAGCAACGTTTTACCAAATCCGGCTTCGAAACACGAGGATCCATATATATTTCATTAGCCCAATAAGGCACACAGACTTCTACATATAATCAACATCTCACCCCACCAGGATTTGAACCCACGATCTTATAATTGTTACCGGTGAATGCTACCTCTGGGCCACTAGGACAATAAAAGCAGTCCTAGACTCTGCTATATTTCACACAAAGCCTGTTCAACGAGCATATGGCGCTGTGAACCACTATAGGGGACCACCCGTGCCGCTTAGGTGATCAGAGCAACGTTTTACCAAATGCGGCTTCGAAACACAAGGATCCATATATATATTTCACTAGCCCAATAAAGCACGCGGAGTTCTACATATAATCAACACCTCATCCCACCAGGATTTGAACCCACGATCTTATAATTGTGACCGGGGGATGCTACCTCTGGGCCACCAGGAACAATAAAAGCAGTCCTAGACTCTGCTATATTTCACACAAAGCCGGTTCAACGAGCTTAAGGCGCCGTAAACCTCTAATGAGGACCACCTGTGCCGCTTGGGTGATCAGAGCAACGTTTTACCAAATCCGGCTTCGAAACACGAGGATCCATATTTATTTCATTAGCCCAATAAAGCACGCAGACTTTTACATATAATCAAAACCTCACCCCACCAGGATTTGAACCCACGATCTTATAATTGTGACCGGGGAATGCTACCTCTGGGCCACTAGGACAATAAAAGCAGTCCTAGACTCTGCTATATTTCACACAAAGCCTGTTCAACGAGCTTATGGCGCTGTGAACCACTATAGGGGACCACCCGTGCCGCTTAGGTGATCAGAGCAACGTTTTACCAAATGCGGCTTCGAAACACGAGGATCCATATATATTTCATTAGCCCAATAAAGCACGCAGACTTCTACATATAATCAACACCTCACACCACCAGGATTTGAAACCACGATCTCATAATTGTGACCGGGGGACGCTACCTCTGGGCCACCAGGAACAATAAAAGCAGTCCTAGACTCTGCTATATTTCACACAAAGCCTGTTCAACGAGCTTAAGGCACCGTATACCTCTAATGAGGACCACCCGTGCCGCTTAGGTGATCAGAGCAACGTTTTACCAAATGCGGCTTCGAAACACGAGGATCCATATATATTTCATTAGCCCAATATAGCACGCGGATATCTTCATATAATCAACACCTCACCCCACCAGGATTCGAACCCACGATCTTCTAATTGTGACCGGGGATCGCTACCTCTGTGCCACCAGGACAGTAAAAGCATTCCTAGACTCTGCTATATTTCACACAAAGCCTGTTCAACGAGCTTATGGCGCCGTGAACCTCTAATGAGGACCACCCGTGCCGCTTAGGTGATCAGAGCAACGTTTTACCAAATGCGGCTTCAAAACACGAGGATCCATATATATTTCATTAGCCCAATAAAGCACGCGGACTTCTTCATATATTCAACACCTCACCCCACTAGGATTCGAACCCACGATCTTCTAATTGTGGCCGGGGTATGCTACCTCTGGGCCACCATGACAATAAAAGCAGTCAAAGTCTCTACTATATTTCACACAAAGCCTGTTTAACGACCTTATGGCTCCATGAACCTCTAATGGGGACCACCTGTGCCGCTTAGGTGATCAGAGCAACGTTTTACCAAAGCCGGCTTCGAAACACGAGGATCCATATATATTTCATTAGCCCAATAAAGCACGCAGACTTCTACATATAATCAACACCTCACCCCACCAGGATTTGAACCCACGATCTTATAATTGTGACCGGGGGACGCTACCTCTGGGCCACCAGGAACATTAAAAGCAGTCCTAGTCTCTGCTATATTTCACACAAAGCCTCTTCAACGAGCTTAAGGCACCGTAAACCTCTAATGGGGACCTCCCGTGCTGCTTAGGTGATCAGAGCAACGTTTTTCCAAATGCGGCTTCGAAACACGAGGATCCAAATATATTTCATTAGCCCAATAAAGCACTCGGACTTCTACATATAATCAACACCTCACCCCACCAGGATTCAAACCCACGATCTTTTAATTGTGACCGGGGTATGCTACCTCTGGGCCACCAGGACAATAAAAGCAGTCCTAGACTCTACTATATTTCACACAAAGCCTGTTCAACGACCTTATGGCTCCATGAACCTCTAATGGGGACCACCCCTGCCGCTTAGGTGATCAGACCAACGTTTTACCAAATGCGGCTTCGAAACACAAGGATCCATATATATATTTCATTAGCCCAATAAAGCACGCGGAGTTCTACATATAATCAACACCTCATCCCACCAGGATTTGAACCCACGATCTTATAATTGTGACCGGGGGATGCTACCTCTGGGCAGCCAGGAACAATAAAAGCAGTCCTAGACTCTGCTATATTTCACACAAAGCCTGTTCAACGAGCTTAAGGCGCCGTAAACCTCTAATGAGGACCACCTGTGCCGCTTAGGTGATCAGAGCAACGTTTTACCAAATCCGGCTTTCAAACACGAGGATCCATATTTATTTCATTAGCCCAATAAAGCACGCAGACTTTTACATATAATCAAAACCTCACCCACCAGGATTTGAACCCACGATCTTATAATTGTGACCGGGGAATGCTACCTCTGGGCCACTAGGACAATAAAAGCAGTCCTAGGACTCTGCTATATTTCACACAAACTGTTCAACAGGCTTATGGCTGTGAACCACTATAGGGGACCACCCGTGCAGCAGGTGATCAGAGCAACGTTTTACCGATAAGCCCGAAACCGAGGATCATATATTTCCAGTGGCTTTAATAAAAGCACGCAGACTTCTACATATAATCAACACCTCACCCCACCAGGATTTGAAACCACGATCTCATAATTGTGACAGGGGGACGCTACCTCTGGGCCACCAGGAACAATAAAAGCAGTCCTAGACTCTGCTATATTTCACACAAAGCCTGTTCAACGAGCTTAAGGCACCGTATACCTCTAATGAGGACCACCCGTGCCGCTTAGGTGATCAGAGCAACGTTTTACCAAAGCCGGCTTCGAAACACGAGGATCCATATATATTTCATTAGCCCAATATAGCACGCGGATATCTTCATATAATCAACACCTCACCCCACCAGGATTCGAACCCACGATCTTCTAATTGTGACCGGGGATCGCTACCTCTGTGCCACCAGGACACTAAAAGCATTCCTAGACTCTGCTATATTTCACACAAAGTCTGTTCAACGAGCTTAAGGCGCCGTATACCTCTAATGAGGACCACCCGTGCCGCTTAGGTGATCAGAGCAACGTTTTACCAAATGCGGCTTCGAAACACGAGGATCTATATATATTTCATTAGCCCAATAAAGCACGCGGACTTCTTCATATATTCAACACCTCACCCCACTAGGATTCGAACCCACGATCTTCTAATTGTGGCCGGGGTATGCTACCTCTGGGCCACCATGACAATAAAAGCAGTCAAAGTCTCTACTATATTTCACACAAAGCCTGTTCAACGACCTTATGGCTCCATGAACCTCTAATGGGGACCACCTGTGCCGCTTAGGTGATCAGAGCAACGTTTTACCAAAGCCGGCTTCGAAACACGAGGATCCATATATATTTCATTAGCCCAATAAAGCACGCAGACTTCTACATATATTCAACACCTCACCCCACCAGGATTTGAACCCACGATCTTATAATTGTGACCGGGGGACGCTACCTCTGGGCCACCAGGAACATTAAAAGCAGTCCTAGTCTCTGCTATATTTCACACAAAGCCTGTTCAACGAGCTTAAGGCACCGTAAACCTCTAATGAGGACCACCCATGCCGCTTAGGTGATCAGAGCAACGTTTTACCAAATGCGGCTTCGAAACACGAGGATCCATATATATTTCATTAGCCCAATATAGCACGCGGACTTCTTCATATAATCAACACCTCACCCCACCAGGATTCGAACCCACGATCTTCTAATTGCGAGCGGGGATCGCTACCTCTGTGCCACCAGGACACTAAAAGCATTCCTAGACTCTGCTATATTTCACACAAAGCCTGTTCAACGAGCTTATGGCGCCGTGAACCTCTAATGAGGACCACCCGTGCCGCTTAGGTGATCAGAGCAACGTTTTACCAAATGCGGCTTCGAAACACGAAGATCCATATATATTTCATTAGCCCAATAAAGCACGCGGACTTCTTCATATATTCAACACCTCACCCCACTAGGATTCGAACCCACGATCTTCTAATTGTGGCCGGGATATGCTACCTCTGGGCCACCAGGACAATAAAAGCAGTCAAAGTCTCTACAATATTTCACACAAAGCCTGTTCAACGACCTTATGGCTCCATGAACTTCTTATGGGGACCACCCGTGCTGCTTAGGTGATCAGACCAACGTTTTACCAAATGCGGCTTCGAAACACGAGGATCCATATATATATCATTAGC
>NW_024718748.1:0-2373 GCF_018991925.1 Homarus americanus
GACCCACCGACTGGGAAGGGCGTGGGATCCCCCTTCCCCCATCCCTCCCTCGCCCATCCTGGGAGGTGGTGAATGGACCATCTGTCAGGCGCAGACGGAAGGTATCAGGACCGACTGAAGGTGTGAATCCCTCCCCCATCCCCCCCCATCCCCCCCCATCCCTCACCACATCCTCTCACCACATCCCCTCACCACATACCCTCACCAGGAAATAAAATGACATAGGAACTTTATATTATTCTCCTCTTAACAACATCTACGGTCGAGTCTCAGTGCAGTTTGGTCGTCATTTTGGTCACCATTTTTGAGGCAGGTTGATGTTCAGAGTTTTAATGATAAGTAATGCGAGTCGGAGAGACATAATTGAGACACAGTTTAGACACACACACGTCCTTGTGAAGCCTTGACCCCTTGTGATGCCTTGATCCTTATTTCCGGGTCAAAGGTCAGATCTCTAGACCTCTGGCCGCCACGTACTGCTTGTTAAGTCACCTTATCTTCCAAATCCCCTTTAGTTTACGAGTAATTTATTTAGTTTTTAATTTTAGTTGTTTTCTCGTTTGTTGTTTTTTATTATCGTTGCTCAAGTCTCCACACGGTAATAAATACACTGAAAAATAACCCGCCATAAACAGGTAAAAGTATAATAAAAAAATACAATACCAGTTCAATACCTGTCTACACAATTCACTAATACCGAGACAATACCGAGACTCCTCCTCTCAGATTTGCTTTGCTGGAATAGAAAGAAAAAATATAGAATCGTGAATATCGATCTAATTAACTTTTTCCGTTAGGTGATAAAATACCTTTCGTTCATAGATACAAATCATGAATATAATCGAGGTACAATCCCCCTTGGCCAATAGAGCATCATCACCACCACCACCATCATCATCGCCACCATCCCCACCACTACCACCACTACAACATGACAATAGGAGGAGAGGATGACGACCAGCCAACCACTATTCACGAGTCATACAACCACAATCAACTACCACTATCCGCGTACTATTACTACTACTATACCACTACCTACACCATCAGCATCACCCATCTTCACCACCACCAGCACCTCCAATCCCCACTCACCAACCCGCCAACCTTTCCCCTTCCACCACCATCCCCTTCTTCCTCTCGCCACCACTACCACCACCCCACCCCACACCACCACCTCACCCCCCACACCACCAACCCCCCACACCACCACCTCCCACCACTCCTCCACCACAACAAATCTGTCGCCGAGAAAAGCCTATATTTATCTGGGCTGGGGGGGTGGGGAGGGAGGAGGGGCTTTGTGGGGCCCGCGCTGAGGGCAGTCAACGCTTTCCTCAGCCCTGGTTTATTGTTAGCGGCTGAGATAAACCCCTCCCCCTATATGCTGTGTACTGTTCTCTGCTATGGGGATGGATGTTGTGTAGGGCTGGATAGGTAAGGATGGTCAGGTGAGAGGTAAGGAAGTGATGTATAGTGATAGGTACAGTACACTATCACCTTATCGTATTAATTACAGGAACAATTACAGTTACAGTTCACTATTACTCAGTTATTTTGTCATTACCACACACTATAGTCATTAATACATACATACATACATACATACATACATATACATACATACATACATACTGTAATGAGGATAATGATGCTGTTATTGTTTATTATCGAATATGGTGAGGATAATGAGGTTAATTAAGAGATTTGGTAATAAGGAAGTATTTTATATTGGTATTTGAATGAGGGTGGAAGGTCGTCTGAATGTTGTCACTGTGGAAATAATGGTGTTTTGACTTAGTTAATATAGTTATGTTTATAGTGTCTTTATAGAGTGTGTGTTTATAGAGTCTGAGTGATTATTATGGACTATATGGTGTCAGAAATTTGAAGGAAAACTAGGTTGTTTATGGTGAATTTAAAGTGCAACTATAGGCTTACAAGATGTCAAAATTATAAAAAAATGTTTGGTGTTCATGGTGAATTTAAAATACAACCATAGGCCTACAAGATCTCCCAAAAAATTGTTTGATATTTATGGTGAAATTATGTCACTATCACCATGCTTCTATTCATCACTATTAAACACTGTATCCTATATATTTTCACGCCCCCTCATTCACTATATGTTTCGTCTCACTATACATCTCACTATACTAAAATATAATACTCACCATAAAACAATAGTGAGAATTAAACCAACTGAGGAATGAACTACAAAATAAAAAAAATGTGACAAGTAAATATTGACCTTGGGAGCAGATGGAAGAATGTCGTGTTTACTCTGTTTTATGTTTTTACAGTGAATACAGTACAACACACCTGTCAAGGTTAATGTAGGGAAGAAAATAGAGAAGGCAGGACAAACCATGA
>NW_024718749.1:0-17034 GCF_018991925.1 Homarus americanus
TTTTCTGGATTTTTACAACGCTTAAGAGTTATTTGCTTGTATAACTTTCCATCTTGTTTTAACCAAACGTAAAATTTTATGAAGTACAATTTCAATAACTTTATCGTATAATATACATTATATATTTATATAGTAAGAGGTTATGTGAACATTTAGTACTAGTGTAATGAACATGTAATACAAGTGTAGTGAACATATAGTACTTGTGTAATGAACATGTAATACTAGTGTAGTGAACATATAGCACTTGTGTAATGAACATGTAATACTAGTGTAGTGAACATATAGTACTTGTGTAATGAACATGTAATACTAGTGTATTGAACATATACTACTTGTATAATGAGCATATAGTGCTAGTGTTGTAGTGAAATATATAGTACTTTGTGCAATGAACATGTAGCAATTAGTGTTATAGTGAACATATAGTACTTGTGTAATGAACATGTAATACTAGTGTAGTGAACAAATAGTGCTTGTGCAATGAACATGTAGTACTAGTGTTGTAGTGAACATAGAGTACTTGTGTAATGAACATGTAGTACTAGTGTTATAGTGAACATATAGTACCTGTGTAATGAACATGTAATACTAGTGTAGTGAACATATAGTACTAGTCTAATGAACATATAGTGCTAGTTTTATAGTGAAGATATAGTACTTGTGTAATGAACATGTAGACCAGTGTTATAGTGAAGATATAGTACTTGTGTAATGAACATGTAATACTGGTGTAGTGAACATATAATACTAGTGTAATGAATATACAGTCCTAGTGTTGTAGTGAACATATAGTACTAATGTAATGCACATGTAAAACTAGTGTAGTGAACAAATAGTACTAGTGTAATGAACATGTAGTACTAGTGTTGTAGTGAACATGTATTACTAGTGTTGTAGTGAACATGTAGTACTAGTGTAATGAGCATGTAATACTAGTGTTGTAGTGAACATGTATTGCTAGTGTTGTAGTGAACATGTAGTACTAGTGTAATGAACATGTAGTACTAGTATTGTAGTGAACATATCGTGCTAGTGTTCTATTGAACATGTAGTACTAGCGTAATGAGCATGTAATACAAGTGTAGTTGTGAACATGTAGGACTAGTGGTGAAGTGAACATGTAGTACTAGTGTTGTAGTGAACATTTAGTACTAGTGTAATGAACATGTAATACTCGTGTAGTGAACACGTAGTACTAGTGTTATAGTGAGCATGTAGTACTAGTTCTGTAGTGTACATGTAATACCAGTGTTGTAGTCAACATATAGTACTAATGTTGTAGTGAACATGTAGTATTATTGTTTTAGTGAACATATAGAACTAGTGTTGTAGTGAACATGTAGTACTAGTGTTGTAGTGAACATATAGTACTAGTGTTGTAGTGAACATGTAGTACTAGTGTTGTAGTGAACATGTAGTACTAGTGATATAATGAACATGTAATACCTGTGTTGTAGTGAAGATGTAGTACTAGTGTTGTAGTGAACATGTAGTACTAGTGTAATGAACATGTAAATACTAGTGTTGTATCGAACATGTAGTCCTAGTGTTGTAGTGAACATGTAGTACTAGTTCTGTAGTGTACATGTAATACCAGTGTTGTAGTCAACATATAGTACTAATGTTGTAGTGAACATGTAGTATTATTGTTTTAGTGAACATATAGAACTAGTGTTGTAGTGAACATGTAGTACTAGTGTTGTAGTGAACATATAGTACTAGTGTTGTAGTGAACATGTAGTACTAGTGTTGTAGTGAACATGTAGTACTAGTGATGTAATGAACATGTAATACCTGTGTTGTAGTGAAGATGTAGTACTCGTGTTGTAGTGAACATGTAATACCTTCCAAATGTTGTAATGAACATGGTACTAGTGTTTTGTGAGCATAAAAGGCCAAGTGTTGTATTGAAATTATGTAATACTAGTGTTGTAGTGTGAATATGTAGTACTAGTGTTAGAAAGTGGAATATGTAGTACTAGTGTAATGACCATGTAATACTAGTGTTGTAGTGGAATATGTATTAAGAAAAGAAGTGAATATTATGTAGTACTAGTAATGAACATGTAGTACTAGCATTGTAGTGAACTATCATGTTAGTGTTCTCAGCTGAACATGTAGTAGTACTAAAGGCATGAGCCTGTAATACAAGTGTAGTTGTGAACATGTAGTACTAGTGGTGTAGTGAACATGTAGTACTAGTGTTGTAGTGAACATGTAGTACTAGTGTAATGAACATGTAATACTCGTGTAGTGAACATGTAGTACTAGTGTTTTAGTGAGCATGTAGTACTAGTGTTGTATTGAACATGTAAATACTAGAGTTGTATTGAACATGTAGTCCTAGTGTTGTAGTGAACATGTAGTACTAGTTCTGTAGTGTGCATGTAATACCAGTATTGTAGTCAACATGTAGTACTAATGTTGTAGTGAACATGTAGTATTATTGTTTTAGTGAACATATAGAACTAGTGTTGTAGTGAACATGTAGTACTAGTGTTGTAGTGAACATGTAGTACTAGTGGTGTAGTGAACATGTAGTACTAGTGTTGTAGTGAACATGTAGTACTAGTGATGTAATAAACATGTAATACCTGTGTTGTAGTGAAGATGTAGTACTCGTGTTGTAGTGAACATGTAATACCAATGTTGTAATGAACATGTAGTACTAGTGTTTTAGTGAGCATGTAGTACAAGTGTTTAATGAGAATACGAAAATTGGCAAGCAGTGAACATGTAGGACCAGTATGCAGTGAATATGTAGTACTAGTGTTGTAATGAATATGTAGTACTAGTGTTGTAGTGAGTATGTAGTACTAGTGTTGTAATGAATATGTAATACTAGTGTTGTAGTGAATATGTAGTACTAGTGTTGTAGTGAATATGTAGTGCTAGTGTTGTAATGAATATGTAGTACCAGTGTTGTAGTGAACATGCAGTACTAGTGTTGTAGTGAACATGTAGTACTAGTGTTGTAATGAATATGTAGTACTAGTGCTGTAGTGAATATGTAGTACTAGTGTTGTAGTGAATATGTAGTACTAGTGTTGTAGTGAATGCTAGTACTAGGTGTTATGTGTGAAATATGTAGCACTAGGTGTTGTAGAGAACATGTAGTGACTAGTGTAATGAACATGTAATACTGTGTAGTGAAATATGTAGTACTAGTGTTTTAGTGAGCATGTAGTACAAGTGTTGTATTGAACATGTAATACTAGTGTTGTAGTGAACATGTAATACCAGTGTTGTAGTGAACATGTAGAACTAGTGTTGTAGTGAACATGTAATACCAGTGCTGTAGTGAACACGTAGTACTAGTGTTGTAGTGAATACGTAGTACCAGTGTTGTAGTGAACATGTAGGACTAGTGTTGTAGTGAATACGTAGTGCCAGTGTTGTAGTTAACAGGTAGTACTAGTGTTGTAATGAGCATGTAGTACTAGTGTTCTACTGAACATGTAGTACTAGTGTTGTAGTGAGCATGCAGTACTAGTGTTCTAGTGAACATGTGGTACTAGTGTTGTAGTGAACATGTAGTGCTAGTGTTGTAGTGAACATGTAGTACTAGTGTTGTAGTGAACATGTAATACCAGTGTTGTAGTGAACATGTAGTACTAATGTTGTGGTGAACATATAATACCAGTGTTGTAGTGAACATGTAGTACTAGTGTTGTAGTGAACATGTAGTACTAGTGTTGTAGTAAGCATGTAGGACCGGTGTTGCAGTGAACATGAAGTACTAGTGTTGTAGTGAACATGTAGTACTAGTGTTGTGGTGAACATATAATACCAGTGTTGTAGTGAACATTTAGTACTTGTGTTGTAGTGAACATGTAGTACTAGTGTTGTAGTAAGCACGTAGGACCGGTGTTGCAGTGAACATGAAGTACTAAAAATAGAAAGTGAACAAGTGTAGTACTTAGTAGCTGTATTGGAACATGTAGTACTAGTGGTTGTAGTGAAATATGTAGCAATTAGTGTTGTAGTGAACATGTATTACTTAGTGTTGTAGTGAACAGGGAATACTAGTGTTAGAAGTTAACATGTAGTACTAGTGTTGTAGTGAACATGGTCATAAAAGTTAACATTTCTTGTATAACATATCGTTAAGGTTCAGTTAAAGATAATGTTGTGTTCCCTGCAGGACCCAGAGAACATGTGGGCCTACGAGGTAGACGCCAGGTCGACAGGGGACAAAAAGTCTGCCCGGGAGGAGCGTCGAGGAGACGTAGTGGTGGGCCAGTACAGCGCCATGGACCCTGATGGTTCTCTCTGCGTCGTCGACTACTCTGTAGCTCCCGACACTGACTTCCAGGCCACTGTTACCAAGCAATCCACCCATGAAAACTTCCAGAGCCAAAGCCAAAAGCACCAGCAAAGGCGCAACCAGTCCCAGAATCAACAGACCCGACGCGACCAGTTCCAGAACCAACAGAACAGCCGCAACCAGTTTCAGAACCAACAGAACCGCCGCAACCAGTTGCTGAACCAACAGAGCCGCCCCGACCAGTTCCAGAAACAACAGAACCGCCCCGACCAGTTCCAGAACCAACAGAGCCACCAGGCCAGTTCCAGAACCAACTGTCTACCCGCGACCCGTTCCAGAACCAACTGTCTACTCGCGACCAGTTCCAGAGAACCAACAAAGCCGCTCGACCAGTTCCAGAGCCAACAGAGCGCCCCGACCAGTTCCAGAACCAACTGGTCTACTAGCGACCAGTTCCAGAACCAACAGAAGCTGCCGCGACCAGTTCCAGAACCAACAAAGCCGCCCCGACCAGTTCCAGAGCCAACAGAACCGCCCCGACCAGTTCCAGAACCAACTGTCTACCCGCGACCAGTTCCAAAACTAACAAAGCCGCGGCGACCAGTTCCAGAACCAACAGAACCTCCCCCACCAGTTCCAAAACCAACTGTCTACCCGCAACCAGTTCCAGAATCAAGTGAACCGAGATCAATCTTCTCTGAATATTAAACAGTAATCACAGAGAGACAACCAGTATCAACAGAAACGCAACCAGTATCAACAAGACCACAACCAGTATCAACACAACCGTAACCAGTACCAGCTGAATCATTACCAACAGAACCGCAACTAGTACCAGGAGAACCGCAACCAGTACCAGTCCAACTATCGCACGAGTACCAACCAATACAACCACAACAACCAGTCCAACAACCTCCACAACAACAGGTACATCTCACAAAGTTACGGCTCCACCAACAACAACCACAACTACAACCAAAACTCACACCTCAACTCCAACCTTTTCAACCTGGAATACAACCAACAACTCTCCCGGTTATCCACCAACAACCACAACCAGTACGGAAGGAGCCAAGTTAGTGTGGTTCCTGCTGGAAATCACAAGTATCGACTACAACAAATGAACCACTGGCAACACTAAATGGTTGTGAGAATGTCTTTACTCTGTATAAACTGTCAATATAATACTATGGTACTGTATTTTTATGTATTTCTCGCTAAACAAAGCAGAATGTATTAATGTTTTTTATCTGATTGACGCTATTGTATGTTTCTGTTGTGTTAATGAATGATGTTAAAGTGTTGGTGAGAGTAAACACTAATATGCAGAATAGGTCAAGTGTTGGTGAAAGTAAACACTAATATACAGAGTACGTCAAGTGTTGCTGAGAGTAAACACTAATATACAGTATACGTCAAGTGTTGGTGAAAATAAACACTAATATACAGTATACGTCAAATGTTGGTGACAGTAAACACTAATATACAGTATACGTCAAATGTTGGTGAGAGTAAACACTAATATACAGTATACGTCAAGTGTTGGTGAGAGTAAACACTAATATACAGTATACGTCAAGTGTTGGTGAGAGTAAACACTAATATACAGTATAGGTCAAGGCATGGTGATATTGGGGACTAGATGGGGTGTATACTTGACTGTTTTTGTAATAGATATGATACCGGTACACATACAGGTTCACATACCGGTACACATACAGGTACACATACAGGTACACATACCGGTACACATATAGGTACACATACAGGTACACATACAGGTACACATACCGGTACACATACAGGTGCACATACATGTACACATATAGGTACACATACCGGTACACATAGAGAGACTTAGGTAACGTAGTACCGAGGTAGATTTATGTGTGTGTGTGTGTGTGTGTGTGTATGTGTGTGTGATATTAGCTGGTCTTTGCTATCACAACAGTTACGGCTGGAGATGAC
The DNA here is from genome assembly GCF_018991925.1 of Homarus americanus. NCBI lineage: Eukaryota > Metazoa > Arthropoda > Malacostraca > Decapoda > Nephropidae > Homarus > Homarus americanus. The sequence continues at coordinate 6,239 of NW_024718749.1, forward strand.
GGAATTGAAAACATATCTTATCCCGATTCATGATAGCATGTAGATGTGTGTGTGTGTGTGTGTGTGTGTGTGTATCTTTCAACTGTACCTGTATCTATCTCTTAACTGTGTCTGTCTCTCAACTATACCTGTATCTGTCTCTTAACTCTATCTGTATCTGTCTCTTAACTGTACCTGCATCTGTCTCTTAACTGTACGTGTATCTGTCTCTTAACTGTACCTGTATCTGTCTCTTAACTCTACCTGTATCTGTCTCTCAATTCTACCTGTATCTGTCTCTAAACTGAACCTGTATCTGTCTCTCAACGGTACCTGTATCTGTCTATTAACTCTACCTGCATCAGTCTCTTAACTGTACCTGTATCTGTCTCTTAACTGTACCTGTATCTGTCTCTTAACTGTACCTGTATCTGTCTCTTAACTGTACCTGTATCTGTCTCTTAACTGTACCTGTATCTGTCTCTTAACTGTACCTGTATCTGTCTCTTAACTGTACCTGTATCTGTCTCTCAACTGTACCTGTATCTGTCTCTTAACTGTACCTGTATCTGTCTCTTAACTGTACCTGTATCTGTCTCTTAACTGTACCTGTATCTGTCTCTTAACTGTACCTGTATCTGTCTCTTAACTGTACTTGTATCTGTCTCTCAACTGTACCTGTATCTGTCTCTTAACTGTACCTGTATCTGTCTCTTAACTGTACCTGTATCTGTCTCTTAACTGTACCTGTATCTGTCTCTTAACTGTACCTGTATCTGTCTCTTAACTGTACCTGTATCTGTCTCTTAACTGTACCTGTATGTGCCTCTTAACTGTACCTGTATCTGTCTCTTAACTGTACCTGTATCTGTCTCTCAACTGTACCTGTATCTGTCTCTTAACTGTACCTGTATCTGTCTCTTAACTGTACCTGTATCTGTCTCTTAACTGTACCTGTATCTATCTCTTAACTGTACCTGTATCACTACCCTTATGTATTACTTGTACCAATACCTATAGTTACTATATATGCTGATCTACCTATATAACCTAATTCATTTGTCCATCTATTTATATATCTATCTACTTTATTAGGCTTTATATAAGGATTAACACAAACAAACAAAAAACGACATTTTATCACATTATTTAAAAAAAAAACATACAAAATCTTCTTTTTTTTCAATAATATTCATCGGGGGAGAAGATGAGATCAGACCCCTTGAGATAAGCCGTCCCTAACCGTAGTCCTGACACTACGATGAATTTTATTACATTAGACAAAATGCTGGTCGATTGTGCCGTCCCTTCCGATCCCTCGCAAGGAGGACTCTGCGTGACAGCAGATTTCACCTTTGGGGCGACACAGCTCCTCCCTTGCGAGGGGATGTAAGGAGGACTCTGCATGACAGCAGATGTCACCTTAGGGGCGACACAGCTCTTCCCTTGGGAGGGGATGTAAGGAGGACTCTGCATGAAAGCAGATGTCACCTTAGGGGCGATACAGCTTTTCCCTTGCGAGGGGATGTAAGGAGGACTCTGCATGACAGCAGATGTCACCTTAGGGGCGACACAGCTCTTCCCTTGGGAGGGGATGTAAGGAGGACTCTGCATGACAGCAGATGTCACCTTAGGGGCGACACAGCTTTTCCCTTGCGAGGAGATGTAAGGAGGACTCTGCATGACAGAAGATGTCACCTTAGGGGCGACACAGCTCTTCCCTTGCGAGGGGATGTAAGGAGGACTCTGCATGACAGCAGATGTCACCTTAGGGGCGACACAGCTTTTCCCTTGCGAGGGGATGTAAGGAGGACTCTGCATGACAGTCTTCCTTTCAGTGACAGTTGGGAAAGAAAGCTGCTGGAGGGAAGACTCTAAACGTCTAATAACTTCACAGAGATCAGGCCGATCTACTGGGTTCTGCTGTAGCATATCTAAGAATAATTGTCTGGTGCCGGGCGGCCACGCCTTTAGGTGTCGGTCACTCAATAATGTCTCAGTAACAAAATTAAGGGTGAACCCCAAAGAGAAAACATCAGCCTTGGGGTGACATGGGTGACCAGCAAGGATCTCTGGGGCATAAAAGGGAAAATCACTTGGTGATCCAGAGATATTTGTCAACTCTCCCACGGCTGTAGAAAGCCCAAAATCGATGATGTGGGCCGTGAAGATACCATCGGCTGTGTTCTCTTCTATTAACACATTATCTTCCTTAAAATCGTTATGGACAACGCCCTGACCGTGAATTTCGTCAAGGCTTCGCGCCACGGCGATGTAGATTTGAATAATGTTGGCCGCGGTAAGCAACTTAGGGTGATTGAGTATATCAATGAACGTCCTTCCCTTGCAAAACGACATAACAAGTATGGGCTCATCCGTGGCCCACGTTATGATGAGGGGAGCACCGCCGGCACCGTTTACTTTTTGGGTTATCTCCCTTTCTATGTTGAAATACTTCAGATATTCCGTTTTCAAGCCTTTTTTTATGCACACGAGTTCCCCATTGAATTCGGCCAGGAGGCTGAACGCAAATGCCCCGCTACCCAATTTTTTCTGGATTTTTACAACGCTTAAGAGTTATTTGCTTGTATAACTTTCCATCTTGTTTTAACCAAACGTAAAATTTTATGAAGTACAATTTCAATAACTTTATCGTATAATATACATTATATATTTATATAGTAAGAGGTTATGTGAACATTTAGTACTAGTGTAATGAACATGTAATACAAGTGTAGTGAACATATAGTACTTGTGTAATGAACATGTAATACTAGTGTAGTGAACATATAGTACTTGTGTAATGAACATGTAATACTAGTGTAGTGAACATATATAGTACTTGTGTAATGAACATGTAATACTAGTGTATTGAACATATACTACTTGTATAATGAGCATATAGTGCTAGTGTTGTAGTGAACATATAGTACTTGTGCAATGAACATGTAGTACTAGTGTTATAGTGAACATATAGTACTTGTGTAATGAACATGTAATACTAGTGTAGTGAACAAATAGTACTTGTGCAATGAACATGTAGTACTAGTGTTGTAGTGAACATAGAGTACTTGTGTAATGAACATGTAGTACTAGTGTTATAGTGAACATATAGTACCTGTGTAATGAACATGTAATACTAGTGTAGTGAACATATAGTACTAGTCTAATGAACATATAGTGCTAGTTTTATAGTGAAGATATAGTACTTGTGTAATGAACATGTAGACCAGTGTTATAGTGAAGATATAGTACTTGTGTAATGAACATGTAATACTGGTGTAGTGAACATATAATACTAGTGTAATGAATATACAGTCCTAGTGTTGTAGTGAATATATAGTACTAATGTAATGCACATGTAAAACTAGTGTAGTGAACATATAGTACTAGTGTAATGAACATGTAGTACTAGTGTTGTAGTGAACATGTAGTACTAGTGTTGTAGTGAACATGTAGTACTAGTGTAATGAGCATGTAATACTAGTGTTGTAGTGAACATGTATTGCTAGTGTTGTAGTGAACATGTAGTACTAGTGTAATGAACATGTAGTACTAGTATTGTAGTGAACATATCGTGCTAGTGTTCTATTGAACATGTAGTACTAGCGTAATGAGCATGTAATACAAGTGTAGTTGTGAACATGTAGGACTAGTGGTGAAGTGAACATGTAGTACTAGTGTTGTAGTGAACATGTAGTACTAGTGTAATGAACATGTAATACTCGTGTAGTGAACACGTAGTACTAGTGTTATAGTGAGCATGTAGTACTAGTTCTGTAGTGTACATGTAATACCAGTGTTGTAGTCAACATATAGTACTAATGTTGTAGTGAACATGTAGTATTATTGTTTTAATGAACATATAGAACTAGTGTTGTAGTGAACATGTAGTACTAGTGTTGTAGTGAACATATAGTACTAGTGTTGTAGTGAACATGTAGTACTAGTGTTGTAGTGAACATGTAGTACTAGTGATGTAATGAACATGTAATACCTGTGTTGTAGTGAAGATGTAGTACTAGTGTTGTAGTGAACATGTAGTACTAGTGTAATGAACATGTAAATACTAGTGTTGTATTGAACATGTAGTCCTAGTGTTGTAGTGAACATGTAGTACTAGTTCTGTAGTGTACATGTAATACCAGTGTTGTAGTCAACATATAGTACTAATGTTGTAGTGAACATGTAGTATTATTGTTTTAGTGAACATATAGAACTAGTGTTGTAGTGAACATGTAGTACTAGTGTTGTAGTGAACATATAGTACTAGTGTTGTAGTGAACATGTAGTACTAGTGTTGTAGTGAACATGTAGTACTAGTGATGTAATGAACATGTAATACCTGTGTTGTAGTGAAGATGTAGTACTCGTGTTGTAGTGAACATGTAATACCAATGTTGTAATGAACATGTAGTACTAGTGTTTTAGTGAGCATGTAGTACAAGTGTTGTATTGAACATGTAATACTAGTGTTGTAGTGAACATGTAGTACTAGTGTTGTAGTGAACATGTAGTACTAGTGTAATGAGCATGTAATACTAGTGTTGTAGTGAATATGTATTGCTAGTGTTGTAGTGAACATGTAGTACTAGTGTAATGAACATGTAGTACTAGTATTGTAGTGAACATATCATGCTAGTGTTCTATTGAACATGTAGTACTAGCGTAATGAGCCTGTAATACAAGTGTAGTTGTGAACATGTAGTACTAGTGGTGTAGTGAACATGTAGTACTAGTGTTGTAGTGAACATGTAGTACTAGTGTAATGAACATGTAATACTCGTGTAGTGAACATGTAGTACTAGTGTTTTAGTGAGCATGTAGTACTAGTGTTGTATTGAACATGTAAATACTAGATTTGTATTGAACATGTAGTCCTAGTGTTGTAGTGAACATGTAGTACTAGTTCTGTAGTGTGCATGTAATACCAGTATTGTAGTCAACATGTAGTACTAATGTTGTAGTGAACATGTAGTATTATTGTTTTAGTGAACATATAGAACTAGTGTTGTAGTGAACATGTAGTACTAGTGTTGTAGTGAACATGTAGTACTAGTGTTGTAGTGAACATGTAGTACTAGTGTTGTAGTGAACATGTAGTACTAGTGATGTAATAAACATGTAATACCTGTGTTGTAGTGAAGATGTAGTACTCGTGTTGTAGTGAACATGTAATACCAATGTTGTAATGAACATGTAGTACTAGTGTTTTAGTGAGCATGTAGTACAAGTGTTGTATTGAACATGTAATACTAGTGTTGTAGTGAACATGTAATACCAGTGTTGTAGTGAACATGTAGAACTAGTGTTGTAGTGAACATGTAATACCAGTGCTGTAGTGAACACGTAGTACTAGTGTTGTAGTGAGCATGTAGTACTAGTGTTGTAGTGAATACGTAGTACCAGTGTTGTAGTGAACATGTAGGACTAGTGTTGTAGTGAATACGTAGTGCCAGTGTTGTAGTTAACAGGTAGTACTAGTGTTGTATTGAGCATGTAGTACTAGTGTTCTACTGAACATGTAGTACTAGTGTTGTAGTGAGCATGCAGTACTAGTGTTCTACTGAACATGTGGTACTAGTGTTGTAGTGAACATGTAGTGCTAGTGTTGTAGTGAACATGTAGTACTAGTGTTGTAGTGAACATGTAATACCAGTGTTGTATTGAACATGTAGTACTAATGTTGTGGTGAACATATAATACCAGTGTTGTAGTGAACATGTAGTGTGTTGTAGTGAACATGTAGTACTAGTGTTGTAGTAAGCATGTAGGACCGGTGTTGCAGTGAACATGAAGTACTAGTGTTGTAGTGAACATGTAGTACTAGTGTTGTGGTGAACATATAATACCAGTGTTGTAGTGAACATTTAGTACTAGTGTTGTAGTGAACATGTAGTACTAGTGTTGTAGTAAGCACGTAGGACCGGTGTTGCAGTGAACATGAAGTACTAGTGTTGTAGTGAACATGTAGTACTAGTGCTGTATTGAACATGTAGTACTAGTGTTGTAGTGAACATGTAGTACTAGTGTTGTAGTGAACATGTATTACTAGTGTTGTAGTGAACATGGAATACCAGTGTTGTAGTTAACATGTAGTACTAGTGTTGTAGTGAACATGGTCATAAAAGTTAACATTTCTTGTATAACATATCGTTAAGGTTCAGTTAAAGATAATGTTGTGTTCCCTGCAGGACCCAGAGAACATGTGGGCCTACGAGGTAGACGCCAGGTCGACAGGGGACAAAAAGTCTGCCCGGGAGGAGCGTCGAGGAGACGTAGTGGTGGGCCAGTACAGCGCCATGGACCCTGATGGTTCTCTCTGCGTCGTCGACTCCTCTGTAGCTCCCGACACTGACTTCCAGGCCACTGTTACCAAGCAATCCACCCATGAAAACTTCCAGAGCCAAAGCCAATAGCACCAGCAAAGGCGCAACCAGTTCCAGAACCAACTGTCTACCCGCGACCCGTTCCAGAACCAACTGTCTACTCGCGACCAGTTCCAGAACCAACAAAGCCGCCCCGACCAGTTCCAGAGCCAACAGAGCCGCCCCGACCAGTTCCAGAACCAACTGTCTACTAGCGACCAGTTCCAGAACCAACAAAGCCGCCGCGACCAGTTCCAGAACCAACAAAGCCGCCCCGACCAGTTCCAGAGCCAACAGAACCGCCCCGACCAGTTCCAGAACCAACTGTCTACCCGCGACCAGTTCCAAAACCAACAAAGCCGCGGCGACCAGTTCCAGAACCAACAGAACCTCCCCCACCAGTTCCAAAACCAACTGTCTACCCGCAACCAGTTCCAGAATCAAGTGAACCGAGATCAATCTTCTCTGAATATTAGACAGTAGTCACAGAGAGACAACCAGTATCAACAGAAACGCAACCAGTATCAACAAGACCACAACCAGTATCAACACAACCGTAACCAGTACCAGCTGAATCATTACCAACAGAACCGCAACTAGTACCAGGAGAACCGCAACCAGTACCAGTCCAACTATCGCACGAGTACCAACCAATACAACCACAACAACCAGTCCAACAACCTCCACAACAACAGGTACATCTCACAAAGTTACGGCTCCACCAACAACAACCACAACTACAACCAAAACTCACACCTCAACTCCAACCTTTTCAACCTGGAATACAACCAACAACCCTCCCGGTTATCCACCAACAACCACAACCAGTACGGAAGGAGCCAAGTTAGTGTGGTTCCTGCTGGAAATCACAAGTATCGACTACAACAAATGAACCACTGGCAACACTAAATGGTTGTGAGAATGTCTTTACTCTGTATAAACTGTCAATATAATACTATGGTACTGTATTTTTATGTATTTCTCGCTAAACAAAGCAGAATGTATTAATGTTTTTTATCTGATTGACGCTATTGTATGTTTCTGTTGTGTTAATGAATGATGTTAAAGTGTTGGTGAGAGTAAACACTAATATGCAGAATAGGTCAAGTGTTGGTGAAAGTAAACACTAATATACAGAGTACGTCAAGTGTTGCTGAGAGTAAACACTAATATACAGTATACGTCAAGTGTTGGTGACAATAAACACTAATATACAGTATACGTCAAATGTTGGTGACAGTAAACACTAATATGCAGAATAGGTCAAGTGTTGGTGAAAGTAAACACTAATATACAGAGTACGTCAAGTGTTGCTGAGAGTAAACACTAATATACAGTATACGTCAAGTGTTGGTGAAAATAAACACTAATATACAGTATACGTCAAATGTTGGTGACAGTAAACACTAATATACAGTATACGTCAAGTGTTGGTGAGAGTAAACACTAATATACAGTATACGTCAAGTGTTGGTGAGAGTAAACACTAATATACAGTATAGGTCAAGGCATGGTGATATTGGGGACTAGATGGGGTGTATACTCGACTGTTTTTGTAATAGATATGATACCGGTACACATACAGGTTCACATACCGGTACACATACAGGTATACATACAGGTACACATACCGGTACACATATAGGTACACATACAGGTACACATACAGGTACACATACCGGTACACATACAGGTGCACATACATGTACACATATAGGTACACATACCGGTACACATAGAGAGACTTAGGTAACGTAGTACCAAGGTAGATTTATGTGTGTGTGTGTGTGTGTGTGTGTGTGTGTGTGTATGTGTGTGTGATATTAGCTGGTCTTTGCTATCACAACAGTTACGGCTGGAGATGACGGAATTGAAAACATATCTTATCCCGATTCATGATAGCATGTAGATGTGTGTGTGTGTGGGTGTGTGTGTATCTTTCAACTGTACCTGTATCTATCTCTTAACTGTATCTGTCTCTCAACTATACCTGTATCTGTCTCTTAACTCTATCTGTATCTGTCTCTTAACTGTACCTGCATCTGTCTCTTAACTGTACGTGTATCTGTCTCTTAACTGTACCTGTATCTGTCTCTTAACTCTACCTGTATCTGTCTCTCAATTCTACCTGTATCTGTCTCTAAACTGAACCTGTATCTGTCTCTTAACTCTACCTGTATCTGTCTCTCAACGGTACCTGTATCTGTCTATTAACTCTACCTGCATCAGTCTCTTAACTGTACCTGTATCTGTCTCTTAACTGTACCTGTATCTGTCTGTGCTGTACACCTGTATGTCTGTGTCTGCTTTCTTTTATATCTGTCTCTTGCTATGCCTGTATCTGTGTGCTGTATACCATCTGTCTCTTAACACCAGCGCACTGTATATTCTCTTAACTGTACCTGTATCTGTCTCTTAACTGTACCTGTATCTGTCTCTTAACTGTACCTGTATCTGTCTCTTAACTGTACCTGTATCTGTCTCTTAACTGTACCTGTATCTGTCTCTTAGCTGTACCTGCATCTGTCTCTTAACTGTACCTGTATCTGTCTCTTAACTGTACCTGTATCTGTCTCTTAACTGTACCTGTATCTGTCTCTTAACTGTGCCTGTATCTGTCTCTTAACTGTACCTGTATCTGTCTCTTAACTGTACCTGTATCTGTCTCTTAACTGTACCTGTATGTGTCTCTTAACTGTGCCTGTATCTGTCTCTTAACTGTACCTGTATCTACTACCTTATGTATTACTTGTACCAATACCTATAGTTACTATATGTGCTGTTCACTATATAACCCTGAATTCACTTGCCATATATTTCTCCTCTATCTACTTTGTTAGGCTTTATATAAGTTATTTCAAACAAACTTAAAAACATTTTATCCACGTACTAAAAAAAACATACAATCTTCTTTTTTTTCCAATAATATTTCATCGAGAAGGTGAAGATCAGGCCCTTGAATAAGCCGTCTAACCGTAATCCCACAACCTACGATGAATTTTATTACATTAAGGGCAAATGCTGGGTCATTGTGCCGTCCTTCGATCTCCGCAAGGAGGCTCACGTGACATGAATTTCACCTTGGGGCAAACAGCTCTTCCTTGGGGAGGGTAAGGAAGACTCTGCATAAGCAACTGTCACCTTGGGCGATACAAGCTTTTCCTTGCGAGGGGATGTAAGGAGGACTCTGCATGACAGCAGATGTCACCTTAGGGGCGACACAGCTCTTCCCTTGGGAGGGGATGTAAGGAGGACTCTGCATGACAGCAGATGTCACCTTAGGGGCGACACAGCTTTTCCCTTGCGAGGGGATGTAAGGAGGACTCTGCATGACAGAAGATGTCACCTTAGGGGCGACACAGCTCTTCCCTTGCGAGGGGATGTAAGGAGGACTCTGCATGACAGCAGATGTCACCTTAGGGGCGACACAGCTCTTCCCTTAGGAGGGGATGTAAGGAGGACTCTGCATGACAGCAGATGTCACCTTAGGGGCGACACAGCTTTTCCCTTGCGAGGGGATGTAAGGAGGACTCTGCATGACAGCAGATGTCACCTTAGGGGCGACACAGCTTTTCCCTTGCGAGGGGATGTAAGGAGGATTCTGCATGACAGTCTTCCTTTCAGTGACAGTTGGGAAAGAAAGCTGCTGGAGGGAAGACTCTAAACGTCTAATAACTTCACAGAGATCAGGCCGATCTACTGGGTTCTGCTGTAGCATATCTAAGAATAATTGTCTGGTGCCGGGCGGCCACGCCTTTAGGTGTCGGTCACTCAATAATGTCTCAGTAACAAAATTAAGGGTGAACCCCAAAGAGAAAACATCAGCCTTGGGGTGACATGGGTGACCAGCAAGGATCTCTGGGGCATAAAAGGGAAAATCACTTGGTGATCCAGAGATATTTGTCAACTCTCCCACGGCTGTAGAAAGCCCAAAATCGATGATGTGGGCCGTGAAGATACCATCGGCTGTGTTCTCTTCTATTAACACATTATCTTCCTTAAAATCGTTATGGACAACGCCCTGACCGTGAATTTCGTCAAGGCTTCGCGCCACGGCGATGTAGATTTGAATAATGTTGGCCGCGGTAAGCAACTTAGGGTGATTGAGTATATCAATGAACGTCCTTCCCTTGCAAAACGACATAACAAGTATGGGCTCATCCGTGGCCCACGTTATGATGAGGGGAGCACCGCCGGCACCGTTTACTTTTTGGGTTATCTCCCTTTCTATGTTGAAATACTTCAGATATTCCGTTTTCAAGCCTTTTTTTATGCACACGAGTTCCCCATTGAATTCGGCCAGGAGGCTGAACGCAAATGCCCCGCTACCCAATTTTTTCTGGATTTTTACAACGCTTAAGAGTTGTTTGCTTGTATAACTTTCCATCTTGTTTTAACCAAACGTAAAATTTTATGAAGTACAATTTCAATAACTTTATCGTATAATAT
>NW_024718750.1:0-9147 GCF_018991925.1 Homarus americanus
AAACACTGGTTTGAAAACAGAGTAGTGGATGAATGGAACAAGTTACCAAATATCATCATTAACTCGAATACGCTGAATTGCTTCAAACATAGGTTGGATGCTCATATGACCAATAGGGGTTGGGTGTAAACGGGACTGCCCAGTATGGGCCAATAGGCCCGCTGCAGTTTCCTCCATTCTTATGTTCTTATGTTCTTATGCCCTATCCCAGCCACAGGAGAACACACCTAAGTCCTACGTTTCCTATCTCTTGCACAAAAAGTCTAATCTAAGAACCTCACCTAATGTCTACATTATTAATATAATGAGCACAACAGGGAGGAAAGGTTATCCTGTAGGCAATTGTACATAGTTACAATTCTCTCTCTCTCTCTCTCTCTCTCTCTCTCTCTCTCTCTCTCTCTCTCTCTCTCTCTCTCTGTGCCCTATTGGACATAGGAACATTAATAATAGCAGACAAGTCAGAGGAAGAGAGACCAGTTCTGATCATTGTGGATTTACAACGTGAACTGGATGATGTAAGGAGGGAGAGAGATGTTCCTCTCACTGAGAAAAAAAAAAGGATGGGAGAAGGAGAGGATTTATTTGCAAGACCAAAGAGAAAATACTTTTATCAAGGCTACTGCTGCGACTAATGATGTTTTTAGTAGTTTTTTTCTCTTCCCAAGTGATTTTGTTCTCAACTGGTGTCCCTGTAATATACTGGTCTGAGGAGGATATCAGTCGAGTACTGACCTTTCGCAGCTTAAGCCCGATAGCTTATCACTACTTGCCTGATAGAAGTCAATTTCGTTTCCCATCTATCAGTACACTGCATCGTTGGATTCTCAGCTCAATGTGGAACCAGGTGTGTTGCATGCACTTCTGCAACTGTTGTACCATAAATGTGAGTCTATGGATGACTGTAAACGTCTACGTGTTTAATCTTTTGATGAAACAAGTGTCAGTGAAGGTAACACTTGTCTTGTGAGGTCATAATTCCTGTCACATCACTCAAACCTGGAGGCAAAGGCAGCACCTGTGATCACCTGCTCTAACTGCCCCCCCCCCCACCACCACCCATAATCTGATAATCTGTTGTCAGTGGCTGTAACACTTATCATATGAAGTCATAACTCCTGTCACCTCATGTCTACATTATTAGTATAATGGACAAACAGGGAGGAAAAGAACTCCTGTAGGCAACTGTATATATAGTCATCATTACCCTATCTTAAGCTGCAGTTATTTAAATACAAGACTATAACTGAAATACATTGTTTTTCTTTTAACCTTTCCTTCTGTGTATCACCCACCACACTGACTGGTGTCCTTAGCTAAAGTTATATGCAAGATTAAACTCTCTATTGGTATTATTTTCTATGTGAGATACTGAGATAACAAAGTACAGTATATAGAACCATAAAATGTTCTGTTTATAAGAGGTGAGAGGTAGGCGAGGAAGTCTGCCTGCTGACGTCAGCAAAGCTCCACCCACCTTGGCCTAGGCTAGCCTAGTCTAACCTGACCTAACCTAACCTAACCTAACCTTGTGTAAAACAAGTCTAGCCTAGCCTAGCCTAGCCTAGCCTAGCCTAACCTGACCTTATCTAACCCAAACTAACCTAACCTTGATCTGATCTGATCTGATCTAATATAGTGATTAGTTTTAATCAGATTGTTATACGTCTTTTTGATCAGTCTAAGTTTCTTTCATCTTACTCTTCATTTTTTCTCTGTTGTTCATCTTTGTTATATTGTTTTCTTTATGCTTTCTTTTCTTTCCCTCCTCCTCCTCTTCTTATTCCTCTATTGTTCTTTAAGAAATCAGGATAACTGTTAAGATTTGTTGACCAATTTTCTCTACATTTTCATTAAGAGATTACTTATTAAAACAACATTATCTGTATTTATATTATCTGAAGAGGAGTCCCGGCCACAACAAACGCCCCCAACACTAACATAATGAAACACTCCAGTAAATTATGTAAATATTCAAAAGGATTTGGATTTAATTGTAGTTTGTTTAATTTTAGGAACATTTCATTAGTGTTAACGGGAGGCAGGTAATGGCTATTATTAAAACGCTTCCCTTATAATGACTACGGTCCCTCCAGCCAGACTTATACTAGCGTCTAAAGCCAAGGTGTGGTAGAGTCAAGGTTACCCACTGAAAAGTTTATTTGGATAAGTTCGGTGTGATTCTATTAGGTTTGGCTCCATTAGGCAGTGTAAGGTTACCTGGAGTGGATGATTATGTGTTGGGTGGGGCGGAGAGGAGTCACACCAGGTTAGTTAGACTCCAGTTAGTGTGTATTTTATCCCTTTAACTCTCAAAGGAAAATTAAATAGATTAGTTGTTTTATAAGATAATTATTTAATTTTAATTCATCGGTTTATACTTTCATGATGTTACGTAAGTCTATAAATTCACCTAATTATTTTAATGGCAGGACAATAAAAAGATACCTGCTGTAATTACCGTGATGGAAACTACAATTAGACAACCAAAACAGCATCATCGGCCATTACAGAGCGTTATTTTGTATAATGTAAGCACTTAAGTCAGTGGCCTAAAGCCTCAGGGCTGCTGTGTGAGGTGGTTCAGTCACGATACAAACATTACCAACATGTTTATCTTCACCAGGTGGGCTTAACATGACCAGGTGATGCCTTACTAACTCTTGGATTATTATTGTTGTTTAGTGAATTTGTATGAAGCTGCAAGATCATCTTACACCTCTTGGAGAAAATTGGGTAAAAAAAATTTTTCATCCCATTTTCCCCAATTGGTAGATATTTTTTTTTTTTGTATTTTGGTATTCTTTAACCTACCTTACCTGACCTCACCTGGCCTAACCTGAAAATAATCCTAGTGATAATGGTAAAAAAAATGCCAAATACCTATTGGAATAAAAACGAATATTAACCGATATTTTTGTATTATGGAGAAAACAAAATCTTCAAAAAAGTACAAAAAGTTAAAACATAAATCAATATTTATAACAACTCCTCCAGGTATCTTTTGTTAGTTTCACCTTCAGTGTCCTCATGACTGTCCTTGTCATTTTACTATTGTTTGTCTTCCTGTATCTTGGATGTTCTCTATGTCACAGTTTGTGTTTGTTCTTTATTGTACTTCGTCACTGTCCATCTTTTACTGCATTATATTTCTTTGTTGTGATAAAATAGTTCCAAGACCTTCAGTTATAAACAATAATCATATGAAAGTCTTTGACAACAACTTAAATTATTCCTTATTTTCGTTACTTAGATCCATTGAATTCTTGTGTCCGTGTCCGTGACAATGATAATAAAAGGACTTATATTGAGTAGTCTCTAAGGTTTTCATTCGACTGTAAACATACAGTAAACATACAAAGCTGTAGTGAGACTGCTGGAGTTATGCTGCATCATATTAATGCAGCATGCAGCATAATGCGACCTCCTCTCCCTCCCTCCCCGACATGACAGCATAATGCAGCTCCCTCTACCTCCCTCCGCAGCATGACAACATAATACAACTCCCTCTCCCTCTCTCCCCAGCATGACAGGATAATGCAGCTCCCTCTCACTCCCTACCCAGCATGACAACATTAGCAAACCACCTCCCTACAACGCATGTCAGCACCATGGCTCCTTTCCTCCTCCCAACGCGGCAACATATAATGCAGCTCCCTCTCCTCCCTTCCCAGCATGGAGCATAATGCGGCTCCTCTGCCTCCTCCCTCACAACACTTGACAGCATGTCGCTCCTCTCCCTCCTCCCCAGCATGACAGCATAATGCAGCTCCCTGTCATCCTCCCAGCAGCCTGCTCATGCAGCTCCCTCTCCCTCTCTCCCCAGCATGACAGCATAATGAAGCTCCCTCTCCCTCCATCCCCAGCTTGACAGCATAATGCAGTTCCCTCTCCCTCCTTCCCGAGCATGACAGCATAATGCAGCTCCCTCTCCCTCCCTTCCCAGCATGACAGCATAATGCAGCGCCCTCCCTCCCCCAGCATGACAGCATAATGCAGCTCCCTCTCCCGCCCTCCCCAGCATGACAGCATAATGCAGCTCCCTCTCCATCCCTCCCCAGCATGACAGCATAATGCAGCTCCCTCTCCCTCTCTCCCCAGCATGACAGCATAATGAAGCTCCCTCTCCCTCCATCCCCAGCTTGACAGCATAATGCAGTTCCCTCTCCCTCCTTCCCGAGCATGACAGCATAATGCAGCTCCCTCTCCCTCCCTTCCCAGTACAACTGTAGCTTCCTCTCCCTCCCTCCTCCCCAGCATGACAGCACTAATGCAGCTCCCTCTCCTCTATCCCCAACATGACAGCATAATACGCTCCTCTCTATCCTCCCACAGCATGACAGCATAATGCAGCTCCTCTCCTCTCTCCCCAGCATGACAGCATAATGCAGCTCCTCTCCCTCTCTCTCAACGCGACGCTTTGTGCAGCTCCCTCTCCCTCCTCCCCAACGCAGCCCAGCATAATGCAGCTCCCTGTCCCCTCATCCACAACTTGTGCTTTTGTGTGGTTCCTCTCCCTCCTTCCCAAGCATGACATAATGCAGCTCCCTCCCTCCCTTCCCCATCATGACAGCATAATACCGCGCCCTCTCCCTCCATCCCTCCCCAGCATGGCCCAGCACAATGCAGCTCCTCTCCCTCCATCCCCAGCATGACAGCATAATGCAGTTCCTCTCCATCCCTCCCCCAGCACTTGACAGCATAATGCAGCTCCCTCTCCATCCCTCCCCAGCATGACAGCTTAATGCAGCTCCCTCTCCCTCTCTCCCCAGCATGACAGCATAATGCAGCTCCATCTCCCTCCATCCCCAGCTTGACAGCATAATGCAGTTCCCTCTCCCTCCTTCCCGAGCATGACAGCATAATGCAGCTTCCTCTCCCTCCCTTCCCAGCATGACATCATAATGCAGCTCCCTCTCCCTTCCTCCCCAGCATGACAGCATAATGCAGCTCCCTCTCCCTCCATCCCCAACACTTGACAGCATAATGCAGTTCCCTCCTCCATCCCTCCCCCAGCATGGCAACATAATGCAGCTCCTCTCCCTCTCCCCCAACATGACAGCGCATCGCTCCCTCTCCATCCCTCCCAGCACTTGACAGCATAATGCAGCTCCCTCTCCCTCTCTCCCCCAGCACTCATGCAGCTCTCCTCATCCTTTAACGCAGCAGCATGTAAAGCTCTCTCTCCCTGCCTCCTCCCAGCATGACAGCATAATGCAGCTCCCTCTCCCTCCCTCCCCAGCATGACAGCATAATGCAGCTCCCTCTCCCTCCCTCCCCAGCATGACAGCATAATGCAGCTCCCTCTCCCTCTCTCCCAAGCATGACAGCATAATGCAGCTCCCTCTCCCTCCATCCCCAGCTTGACAGCATAATGCAGTTCCCTCTCCCTCCTTCCCGAGCATGACAGCATAATGCAGCTTCCTCTCCCTCCCTTCCCAGCATGACATCATAATGCAGCTCCCTCTCCCTCCCTCGCCAGCATGACAGCATAATGCAGCTCCCTCTCCCTCCTTGCCCAGCATGACAACATTATGCAACTCGCTCTCCCTCCCTCCCCAGCATGACAGCATAATGCAGTTCCTCCCCTCCTCCCCAACATGACCTTCAATGCAGCTCCTCCCTCTCTCCCCAACATGACCCAGCATAATGCAGCTCCTCTCCTCCCCTCTCCCCAGCATGACAGCATAATGCAGCTCCCTCTCCCTCCCTCCCTCCTCAGCATGACAGTATAATGCAGCTCCCTCTCCCTCCCTCCCCAGCATGACAACATTATGCAGCTCCCTCTCCCCCCTCCCCAGCATGACAGCATAATGCAGCTCCCTCTCCCTCCCTCCCCTGCATGACAGCATAATGCAGCTCCCTCTCCATCCCTCCCCAGCATGACAGCACCCTGAAGTTCCTTAATGAGTTGGGCTCCAGACTTATTGAAACTACCAGAGACTCCAGGGCATCGATCTACTATTTACAAGACAACCAATTGGGAGATGATGGTAAGGGAAGGCGAAAGACATCAGGTAGATTTTTACAGAACTTAATTTGGTTGGGACACAGAGACAGGCTGGAAGGGTGAGGTATGAGGATCTGGTAGGGTGGAATATGAGGGACTGGAATGGTAGGGTATGAGGGATTAACAGGGTAGGGTTATGAGGGACTAACAGGGTAGGGTATGAGGAACTAGAAGGGTAGGGTATGAGGACTGGCAGGGTGGGGCATAAGAGACTAACAAAACTGGGTAGAAGGGTGTGACAATCTCCTCTTCTACACCAATCACGCCACACGTTCTCCCTAAGTCATCAAAAAATATACATTTGTCATGGTGTTCAAAAATTCCTCTTTTACCAACACAAGCTCTCGTTCTTGTAGCCATTGTGATTTAGGCTGAGGGGATAGAGAGATATAGTGAAAAAAGTAGGAACAGATAAAGAGAATGACAGACATAGATATGAGGATATAATAATTGTGGAAGGGGAAGGAAAGAGGAGGTGGAGATAGTGGTAGAGGAAGCAGGGAAGGAGAGTAGGGGAGAGAGAGTGATGATATATTAAGGTTAATAGAGACAAGGGGGGATAGGATAGGTAAAGAGGATACGACAGGGCAGATTTAATCTAATTTCATGGGTAAGAGATGGCAGGAAACCTAGTGAGTGAGTGAGTGGGACAACCATTGATCGTGATCACGCCCCAGTCCACAAGATCGTACACACAAGATAGTCAAAGGAACAGAGGGAACATATTCTGCTTGTTGTCGAACACTTGAATCAAAGGAGCAATAAGTTATTACTGAGTCACTGCACGTTGACTACATATTATAGTGTTTGTAAAGATCTTTCTTGTTACACTGGTCGAGAAGATCAGATAGCGACCGTACGTGAGCTGTGGCCCATATCTACAGAACCTCGACCATATTAGTTGGTAAAATTGTCTTCGTTTTCTTTGGTGAGTGATCGTGTATTTCCAGATGTAATAACTGAAATGTGTTCAGTGTCTCCAGCAGGACCCGGCTGTACTCTCTTATTGCTGGGACCTCTATCAATCTGCCTACACGAATATCAATAAGACCCGTTTCAACTTCTCTACAAACTTTAAGAGCGTTCGGTTGAGGAGTTCAGGTACGAAAAAAGTATGTTAAGTGAGAATAAATTAACACGAGGCCAGTCAGTGTGTCAAAACACGGTCGGGCCCACATCAACTGGCAATATAATCACATAAGGCGGATCATGACGATAACACATTTGTGCTTATTGTTTCATCAAAGTACTTAGGCAACATGTTAAATCTATTGTTTGTGTGAAAGTAAAAGGAGAAGCTGTACAGGTTGATCCACAGTTCCTGTTTCAACATCTAACAAAAGCATCAGGGAGAGTGTAAGGCAGGCGAGTAGTGTAACCACCCACTGTACTCTCAAGGGTCTGGCCTAAGAAACACTTTATGGACTATGAGCTGTACACTGCTGCATCACATTAACCACTAGGAGTTGTAAACAAACACTCCAAAAGTGCCTTTATGGAGGAGACCGATTAATTTCAAAATGAACACTGTGACTCCTGTTGTCTCGGTAGGGTCGTCAAAATCCTTTGTCTGTTGTGTCGTATCGTCTAACACAAAATCGTAAACATACTTTTTGGAGCGTATCTACATCTTACAGCATGATGACACTAAATGGCCGCCTTAAAATGTTATTCTCAAAGACTTAATTATCCAATGAAAAAATTCACCCACTAAAATTTAAGATCACGTTGAAGATAAACTCATTAAAGTTTTATACTGTACTATAATGGAAATTAAAGTTCACTCACTCGCACTCTTGGGCAGAAATTATAATTTAAGTTATCATTTTAGAACAGTCTTGGCTGTTTTTAGGTCCTGCTATGGTTACTGTCTGAGTCATAATCAACCTCACTTGGCATCTTCTATTTCATTTTGGCGCATTTCATGTTGGTGTATTTCATGTTGGTGTATTTCATGTTGGTGTATTTCATGTTGGTGATCACCTTCCACCCACCAGAGACTTGGGAAGGATAGAAATAGTGTCATCTCTGTGTTTTATGACGTCTTCGAGGTTTATATCTTCACCTCACCTCCTGAACCACATCCTCAAGACGGACCATTTCTTACCCCTGGTCGTCTTCTTAGCTAATCAGGCTTATTTAATTCTTCTCTCACAGCGCTGCGCCCCCTGGCTAGAAACTCTCCCTCATTTCTTGTAACTTTTAGAGAAGGAAAGTTTATTCTCAACTGGTTGTACAGATGAAGCGTCACAACTTCTCGATATCTTTGCTTTGTGATTATAATACCAACGTGTCTGAGTCGTGTATTTGTTTATAAACTTAATGGAATAATATTTACCCAGTTTAAGAGGCACTAAAGACATTATAAGGGCTGGATATTTCAAATTATCTGCATCTCTTGAATCACTTGAATCAGGAGTGAGAAAATGAAATTAAAACAAAAAAGAATTGTAAGTGAATGAAATATCGAAATCCTTGAAAAAACTTAATTTCTTAAAACAGTAATGGACTAAGACAGCAGTGGAAGGTAAGGAGATTGGTGGAAAAGAAAGGAGAAGACCGAAGGAGGAAGGTAAAAGGAGGGAAGATGGAGGGGTAAAATAAAGGGGAAAGGAAGATGAAGGGGGAAGAAATGAATGGGGGAGATGGAAGGGAGGAAGAAGGGAGGGAAGATGAAGGGGTAAGATGGAGGAGAAAGAGGATGGGGAGAAGAAGATGAAGGAGAAGATGAAAGGTGGAAGATGAAAGGCAGGAAGCGACAGTGCAAAATCGATCGGCAAGAGACACAGTTGTACCAGAGGTGGTAAAAATATACACCAGGAAGGAATCAGGTGTGGCAATGTAATACACTCTCTCTCTCTCTCTCTCTCTCTCTCTGTCTCCATATTATGTTGCTCAGATTTCTCTCTCTTTTTCTAAAAATACAAAACTCAACTCAATAAAGGCAACACATGTACTGTACTATGACTGCCAGTGTATTATAGCATCAACATTATTATATAAGAGTATATATTATACTTAAGCCCCCCCCCCAGGTATCGCCGGGATGGTTAATCTTCAGGTGGGATACGCTGGGCGGCGAGGGGAGTGACAATCTACCTGTGTCATTAAGGTCTCTGTTACCTTTTCCTGGGGCG
>NW_024718751.1:0-9552 GCF_018991925.1 Homarus americanus
TATCGAGTATACCAAAGGCCCCTGATCGAGTATAACAAAGTCCCCTGATCGAGTATAACAAAGCCCCTGATCGAGTAAAACAAAGTCACCTGATCGAGTATAACAAACTCCCCTGATCGAGTATAACAAAGTCTCCTCATCGAGTTTAACAAAGTCCTCAAATCGAGAAAAACAAAGGCCTTTGATCGAGTTTAACAAAAGTCCCTGTTCCAGTATAACAAAGGCCTCTAAAAGATTATAACAAAGGCCCC
The DNA here is from genome assembly GCF_018991925.1 of Homarus americanus. NCBI lineage: Eukaryota > Metazoa > Arthropoda > Malacostraca > Decapoda > Nephropidae > Homarus > Homarus americanus. The sequence continues at coordinate 252 of NW_024718751.1, forward strand.
TGATCGAGTTTAACGAAGGCCCCTCATCGAGTATAATAAAGTCCACTGGTCGAGTATAACAAAGGCCCCTAATCGAATATAACAAAGGTGCCTGAACGAGTATAACAAAGGCCCCTGTTCGAGTATAACAAAGTCCCCCTGATCGAGAACAACAAAGTTTCCTGATCGAGTATAACAAAGCCCCCTGATCAAGTATAACAATGGCCTCTGATCGAGTATAACAAAGACTCCTGGTCGATTATAACAAAGTCCCCTGATCGAGTATAACAAAGTTCCCTGATCGAGTATAACAAAGGCCCCTGATCGAGTATAACAAAGGCCTCTCATCGAGTATAACAAAGTCCAATGATCGAGTATAACAAACTCCCCTGATCGAGTATAGCAAAGTCCCCTGATTGAGTATAAGAAAGGTCTCTTATCGAGTTTAACAAAGGCCCCTGATCGAGTATAACAAAGGCCCCTGATCGAATATAACAAAGGCGCCTGTACGCGTATAACAAAGGCCTCTGATCGAGTATAACAAATTTCCCTAATCGAGTATAACACAGCCCCCTGATCAAGTATAACAAAGGCCCCTGATCGAGTATAACAAAGACCCTGGTCGAGTATAACAAAGGCGTCTGATCGAGTATAACAAAGGCCCCTGATCGAGTATAACAAAAGCCCTTGATCGAGTATAACAAAGCCCCCTGATCGAGTATAACAAAGTCCCCTGATCAAGTATAACAAAGTCCCCTGATTGAGTATAACAAAGGCCCTGATCGAGTTTTTAAGTAATAAAAGCCCTGATCGAGTATAACAAAGTCCCCAGGTTCATATAAATAAAGGCCCCTGATCGAATATAACAGAGGCGCCTGAACGTATAAATAACAAAGGCCCCTGATCGAGTATAACAGTTCCTCGATCGAGTAAAAAACAAAGCCCCCTGATCGAGTATAACAAATTCCCTGATCGAGGAATAACAAAGTCCTGATCGAGATATAATAAAGTCCCCTGATCGGTATAATAAAGGCCCTCGATCGAGTATAACAAAGGCCGCTGATCGAGTATAACAAAGGCCACTGATCGAATATATTAAAGTCCCTTGATCGAGTATAACAAAGCCCCCTCATCGAGTAAAACAAAGTCCCCCTTATCGAGAAAATCTAAGTCCCCTGATCGAGTATAAGAAAGCCCCCTGATCAAGTATAACAAAGGCCCCAGATCGAGAATAAGAAAGTCACCTGATCGAGTATTACAAAGTCCCCTGATCGAGTATAACAAAGTTCCCTGACCGAGTATAACAAAGTCCCTTGATCGAGTATAACAAAGGCCCTCATCGAGTTTAACAAAGGCCCCTGATCGAAGAGTATAATAAAGTCGCCAGTCGGAAACATAACAAGGCCCCTGATCGAGTACTTAACAAGAATCCCTTGATCCCGAGAGTATAACAAAGGCCCTGATCGAGTATAACAAAGGCCCTGATCGAGTAAAACAAAAGTCCCTAATCGAGTAAAACAAAGGATTTCATGATCGAGTATAACCACTCCCTGATCAGTATAACAAATCTCCTCATCGAAGATTAACAAAGTCCTCTAATCCGAAAATAACAAAGACTGATCAGGTTTAACAAAGTCCCCTGATCGATTATAGCACAAATGCCCCTCATCGAGTATAACAAAGAAGTTTCTTGGTCGAGTAAAACAAAGCCCCTGATCGGGTTTAACAAAGTCCCTGATCAAATTATAACAAGTCCTTATTGAGGTATAACAAAGGCCCTGATCGAAAGGTATAACAAGTCCCTGATTGAGTATAACAAAAGTCCCTGATCGAGAGTATAACAAGAGTCCCCTGATCCGAGTATAACAAAGTCCCTGAACGATTAACAACTGCCCCTCATCGGTATAACAAAAGTTTCCTGGTCGAGTAAAACAAAGGCCCCCTGATCGAGTATATACGAAGTCCCTATTTAAGTATAACAAAGTCCCCTGATTGAGTATAACAAAGGCCCTGATCGAGTTTAACAAAAGCCGCTGATCGAATATAACAGATCCCCAGGTCGAGTATAACAAAAAGCCACTGATCCGAATATAACAAAGGCGCCTGAACGTGTATAACAAAGGCCCCTGATCGATTATAACAAAAGTTCCCTGATCCGAGTATAACAAAGCCCTTGATCGAGTATAACAAAGACCCCTGATCAGCGAGAATAACAAAGTCCCTGATCGAGTATAACCGGCCCCTGATCAAGTATACCAAGGCCCTGATCGAGTATAACAAAGACCCCTGGTCGAGAATAGCAAAGGCGCCTGATCGGAGTATAGCGCAAAGGCCCTGATCGAGTATATCAAAAGGCCCTGATCGAGTATAACAAAAGTCCCCTGATCCGAGTATAACAAAGCCCCCTGATTGAATAAACAAAGTCCCCAGATCGAGTATAACAGAGTCCCTCATCGAGTATAACAAAAGGCCCCTCATCGAGTATAACAAGTCCCATGATCCAGTATAACAAAGTCCCTTATCGAGATATAACAAAGTCCCCTGATCGTGTATAACAAAGGCCCCTGATCCCGAGTATAACAAGGCCCCTGATCGGGTATAACAAGAACTCCTGATCGAGTATAACAGAGTCTGATCGAGTATAACAGACTGCCCTAATCAGGTGTAACAAAAGTCCCCTGATCGAGTATAACCCAACAAAAGTCCCCTGATCGTGTATAACAAAGGCCTCTGATCGAAGTTAACAAAGAGCCCTCATCGAAGTCTCTTTCAAATTCCCCTGGTTGAATATAACAAAAGGCCCTGATCAAAATTATAACAAAGTCCTCATCGAGTTTAACAAAGCCCCCTGATTGAATAAACCAAAGTCCCCAGATCGAGTATAACAGAGAGTCCCTCAACGAAATTATAACAAAGGCCCTCATCGAGTATAACAAAGTCCCCATGATCCAGTATAACAAAAGTCCCTTTTTCGAATTTAACAAAAGTCCTGATCATTAATATAACAAAAGGCCCTGATCGAGTATAACCAAAAGGCCCCTGATCGGGTATAACAAAGACTCCTGATCGAGAGTTATAACAGAGTCCCCTGATCGAGTATAACAGACTGCCCTAATCGAGTGTAACAAAGTCCCCTGATCCGAGTATAACAAGTCCCCTGATCGTGTATAACAAAGGCCTCTGATCGAGATTAACAAAGGCCCCTGATCGAGTATAACAAATTCCCCTGGTTGGTATAACAAGGCCCTGATCGAGTTTAACAAGGCCCTGATCCGAATACAAAAAAGTCCCTGGTCGAGTATAACAAAACTCCTGGGTAGGTATAACAATGTCCATGATCGAGTATAACAAAGTCCCCTGATCGAGTATAACAAATCCCTTGAACGAGTATAACAAAGTCCCCTGATCGAGGTATAACAATGTCCCTGATCAGGTATAACAAAGGCCCTCATCGAGTTTAACAAAGGCCCTTCATCCAAGTATAACAAAGTCCCCTGGTCGAGTATAACAAAGGCCCTGATCAAATATAACAAAGGTGCCTGAACGAGTATAACAAAGACCCCTGATCGAGGTATAACAATGTTCCTGATCGAGTATAACAAAGTCCCTGATCGAGTATAACAAGTCCCCTGATCGAGAATAAACAAAAGTCCCTGATCATTATAACAAAAGTCCCCTGATCGAGAATAACAAATTCCTGATCGAGTATAACAAAGTCCCCTGATCCGGGTATAATAAAGGCCCTGATCGAGAGTATAACAAGGCCGATGATCGAGCATAACAAAGTCCCATGGTCGAGGTATAACAAAATCCCCTCATCGAATATAACAAAGTCCTGATCGAGTATAACAAAGTCCCCTGATCAAGGAAGAACAAAAGTCCCCTGATCGAGTATAGCAAGTCCCTGCACGATTATATCAAGGCCCCTGATCAGTATAAAGAAAGTTTCCTGATCGAGAGTAAAACAAAGCCCCAGATCGAGTATAACAAAGTCCTGATCGAGTATAACAAAGTCCCTGATTGAGTATAACAGTGGCCCCTGATCCGGGTTTATAAAATGCCCTGATCGAGTATAACAAAGTCCTTGATCGAGTATAACAAAGGCCCTGATCGAGTATAACAAAGGCCCTAATCGAGTAAAACAAAGTCCCTAATCCGGAAGTAAAACAAGTTTCGCCCCAGTCGAGTATAACTAACTCCCCTGATCATTATAACAAAAGTCTCCTCGCCGAGATTAACAAGAATCCTCTAATCAAAGAAAATAACAAAGGCCTTTGATCGAGTTTAACAAAAGTCCCCTGATCGATTATAACAAATGCCTCATCGAGTATAACAAAGTTTCAACGTTCGAGTAAAACAAAGCCCCTGATCGAGTTTAACAGAAAGTCCTGATCCAAGTATAACAAAGTCCCCTTGACTGAGTATAACAAAAGGCCTGATCGAGTATAACAAAGTCCCTGATTGGTATAACAAAGTCCCTGATCGAGTATAACAAAGTCCCCTGATCGAGTATAACAAAAAGTCCCTGAACGATTATAACAACTGCCCCTCATCGAGTATAACAAAGTTTCCTGGTCCGGAAGTAAAACAAAAGCCCCTGATCGAGAGTATAACAAAAGTCCCTGATTAAGTATAACAAAGTCCCTGATTGAGTATAACAAAAGGCCCTGATCCAGTTTAACAAAAGCCGCTGATCGGAATATAACAAAATTACAGGTCGAGTATAACAAAGCCACTGATCGAATATAACAAGGCGCCTGAACGTGTATAACAAAGGCCCCTGATCGATTATAACAAAGTTCCTGATCGAGTACATAACAAAAGCCCTTGATCGAGTATAACAAAGACCTGATCGAGAATAACAAAGTCCCCTGATCGAAATTATAACAAAGCCCCCTGATCAAGTATACCCAAAGGCCCTGATCAGTATAACCAAAGACACAATTGAGAATAACCAAGAGCGCCTGATCGAGTATAACAAAGGCCCTGATCCAGGTATATCAAAGGCCCTGATCGAGTATAACAAAAGTCCTGATCCGAGTATAACCGTGATTGAATAAAACCAAATTACAGATCCAGTATAAGAGTCCCCTCATCAGGTATAACAAAGGCCCCTCATCGAGTATAACAAAGTCCATGATCCAGTATAAACAAGTCACTTATCCGAATATAACAAGTCCCTGATCGTGTATAACAAAGGCTGATCGAGAGTATAACAAAGGCCCTAATTCGAATTTATAACAAAGACTCTGATCGAGTATAACAAGAGTCCCTGATCGAGTATAACAGACTGCTGCCTAATCGAGGTGTAACAAAGTCCCCTGATCGAGTATAACAAAGTCCCTGATCATTAGTATAACAAGGCATCTGATCGAAGTTAACAAAGGCCCCTCGTAAAGGTATAACAAAATTCCCTGGTTGGTATAACCAAAGGGCTGATCGAGTATAACAAAGTCCTCATCAGAGTATAAACAAAAAGCCCCTGATTGAATAAAAAACCAAAAGTCCACAGATCAGTATAACAGAGTCCCCTCAACGAGTAACAAAGGCCCTCATCGAGTATAACAAAGTCCCATGATCAATATAACAAGTCCCTTTTCGAATATAACAAAGTCCCTGATCATTAATAACAAAGGCCCTGATCGAGAGTATAACAAGGCCCTGATCCGGGTATAATAAGGAGCTCCTGATCGAGTATAAACAGAGTCCCTGATCGAGGCCTTAACAGACTGCCCTAATCCGGGTGTAACAAAGTCCCCTGATCCGAGTATAACAAAGTCCCCTGATCGTGTATAACAAAGGCCTCTGATCGAGATTAACAAAGGCCCTGATCGAGTACTTAACAAATTCCCCTGGTTGAGTATAACAAAGGCCCTGATCGGGGTTTTAACAAAAGGATTCCCTGATCGAGTACAAAAAAGTCCCTGGTCGAGTATAACAAGCTCCCCTGGTCGAGTATAACAATGTCCCCTGATCCGAGTATAACAAAGTCCCCTGATCGAGTATAACAAAAATCCTTGAACGAGTATAACAAAGTCCTCATCGAGTATAACAAAGTCCCCTCATCAGCGAGTAAACAAAGGCCCCTGATCCTTTGAGTATAACAAAAGGTCACTGATCGAGTGAATAACAAAAGTCCATGATCGAGTATCACAAAAGAATCGCCTCATCGAATTTAACCTGAACGAGTATAACAGGCCCCTGATCGAGTATAACAATGTTCCTGATCAGTATAACAAAGTCCCCTGATCGAGTATAACAAAGTCCCCTGATCGAGAATAACAAAGTCCCCTGATCGAGTATAACAAAGCCCCTGATCAAGTATAACAAAGGCCCTTGATCGAGTATAACAAAGACTCCTGGTCGATTATACAAAGTCCCCAGATCGAGTATAACAAAGGCCCTGATCGAGTATAACAAAAGCCAGTGATCGAGTATAACAAACCCCTGATCGAGTATAACAAAGTCTCCTCATCGAGTTTAACAAAGACCCTGGTCGAGTATAACAAAGGCGCCTGATCGAGTATAACAAAGGCCTGATCGAGTATAACAAAGGCCCTTTGATTATTATAGCCCCTGATCGAGTATAACAAAGACCCCTGGTCGAGTATAACAAAGACGCCTGGTCGAGATAACAGCGCCTGATCGAGGAAAACAAAGGCCCCTGATCGAGTAATAACAAAGGCCCCAATCGAATATAACAAAGGTGCCTCAACGAGTATAACAAAGGCCCTGATCGAGTATAACAAAGTCCCCTGATCGAGAATAACAAAGTCCCCTGATCGAGTATAAAAAGTCCTGATCAAGTATAACAATGGCGCCTAATCGAGTCAAAGACTCGGTCGATTATAACAAAGCCCCTGATCAAAGCCCTTATCGAGTATAACAAAGGCCCTGATCGAGTATAACAAAGGTTCCTTGACGAGTTTAACAAAGGCCCTGATCGAGTATAACAAAGCCCTGATCGAGTATACAATGATCGGTATAACAAACTCCCTGATCGAGTATAACAAAGTCCCTGATTGAGTATAACAAAGGTCTCTGATCGAGTTTAACAAAGCGCCCTGATCGAGTATAACAAAGGCCCTGATCGAATATAACAGGCGCCTGAACGCGTATAACAAGGGCCTCTGATCGAGTATAACAAATTTCCCAATCGAGTATAACACAGCCCCTGATCAAGTATACAAAGCCCTGATCGGTATAAAAAGCCCAGGAATAAAAGCCTGATCGGTATAAAAGGCCCTGATCGAGTATACCAAAGGCCCCTGATCGAGTATAACAAAGCCCTGATCGAGTATAACAAAGTCCCCTAATCATGTATAAACAAAGTCCCTGATTGAGTATAACAAAGGCCCTGATCGAGTTTAACAAAAGCCCTGATTGAGTATAACAAAGTCCCCAGGTCGAGTATAACAAAGGCCCCTGATAGAGTATAACAAAGTTCCTGATCGAGAATAAGAAAGCCCCTGATCGAGTATAACAAAGCCCTGATCGAGAATAAAAAGTCCCTGATCGAGTATAACAAAGTCCTGATCGGGTATAAAAGGCACCTGATCGTATAACAAAAGCCGCTGATCGAGCATAACAAAGTCCCATGGTCGAGTATAACAAAGTCCCCATCGAATATAACAAAGTCCCTGATCGAGTATAACAAAGTCTAACAAATTCCCCTGATCGAGTATAACAAAGTCCCTGATCGAGTATAACAAAGTCCTTATCGAGTATAACAAAGCCTCGATCGAGTAAACAAAGTCCCTGTTCGAGTATAACAAACTCCCTATCGAGTATAACAGCCCCTGATCGAGTATAAGAACGTCCCTGATCGAGTATAGAGTCCCTGATCGAGTATAACAAAGTCCTCTATCGAGTATAACAAAGCCCCATCATAGAGAAGAACAAAGTCCCTGATCGAGTATAACAAAGATCTCTGATCATTTAACAAAGGCCCTGATCGAGTATAACAAAGGCCCCAGATCGAATATAACAAAGGCCCCTGAACGCGTATAACAAAGGCCCTGATCGAGTATAACAAATTTCCCTAATCGAGTATAACAAAGCCCTGATCGAGTATATACAAACTCCCCGATCGAGAATAACAAAGTCCCCTGATCGAGTATAACAAAGCCCCCTGATCAAGTATAACAAAGGCCCTGATCGAGTATAACAAAGTCCCCTGATCAAGTATAACAAAGTCCCTGATTGAGTATAACAAAGCCCCTGATCGAGTATAACAAAGGCCCCTGATCGAATAAATAAAGACCCCATCGAGTATAACAAAGTCCCTTTATCGAGTATAACAAAGCCTCCTGATCGAGTAAAACAAAGTCCCTGTTCGAGTATAACAAACTCCCTCATCGAGTATAACAAAGGCCCTGATCGAGTATAAGAACGTCCCCTGATCGAGTATTACAGAGTCCCTGATCGAGTATAACAAAGTCCCTCATCGAGTATAACAAAGCCCCATCATAGAGTATAACAAAGTCCCCTTATCGAGTATAAGAAAGTCCTGATCGGGTATAACAGGCCCCTGATCGAGTATAACACGAATTCTGATCGACCATAACGATGTCCCATGGTCGAGTATAACAAAGTCCCTCATAGAATATAACAAAGTCCCTGATCGAGTATAACAAAGTCCCTTATCGAGAAGAACAAAGTCCCCTTCATCGAGTATAGCAAAGTCCCTGCACGATTATATCAAAGGCCCTGATCGAGTATAACAAAGTTTCCTGATCGAGTAAAACAAAGCCCCTGATCGAGTATAACAAAGTCCCTGATCGATTATAACAAAGTCCCCTGATTGAGTATAAATAAAGGTCTCTGATCGAGTTTAACAGGCCCCTGATCGAGTATAACAAAGTCCCCAGGTCGAGTATAAAACAAAGGTCCCTGATCGAATATAACAAAGGCGCCTGAATGTGTATAACAAAGGCCCCTGATCGAGTATAACAAAGTTCACTGATCGAGTTTAACAAAGCCCCCTGATCGAGTATAACAAAGTCCACTGATCGAGAATAACAAAGTTCCCTGATCGAGATTAACAAAGTCCCCTGATCGGGTATAATAATGGCCCCTGATTGAGTATAACAAAGTCCCCTGATCGAGTATAACAAAGCCCCCTGATCAAGTATAACAAAGGCCCCTAATCGAGTATAACAAAGACTCCTGGTCGATTATAACAAAGTCCCCTGATCGAGTATAACAAAGGCCCCTGATCGAGTATAACAAAGGCCACTGATCGAGTATAACAAACTCCCCTGATCGAGTATAACAAAGTCTCTCATCGAGTTTAACAAAGACCCCTGGTCGAGTATAACAA
>NW_024718752.1:0-18158 GCF_018991925.1 Homarus americanus
TACACCATCACCCTACACCCACTACACCATCACCCCTACACCCACTACACCATCCCCTACACCATCACCCCTACACCCACTACACCATCACCCACACCCACTACACCATCACCTACACACCCACTACACCATCACCCTACACCCACTACACCATCACCCTACCCACTACACCATCACCCCTACACCCACTACACCATCACCCTACACCCACTACACATCACCCCTGCTTGGGCGGGTTTGATATCAAACGATCTCACTTGTTAACACTTCCCTGAACGAGTGTAGAGTAGTCGCTGGTACCTTTGATGAAGCTGGGTGAGATAATAGGTAGTCTCACGGCGTGTCACCTTTGATACAGTCTGTAGTTTTGAGTCGTTGAATCGTTGAGTCGTTGAGTTGAGTCGTTGAGTCGTCCGCCCACCTAGGTTACACTTGTAATTATCTTAGCTTGTAAGTATACACAAGTGTACCAGGTTCTATATCTTCATTTGTGGTTCCTTGGTTTAATGTTCACACTTGGTGATTTTCTAGTTATATTGGATGCTCTGGTAGTTACAGAATTGTTTGTTGACAGACTACTGAGCATTAGCTATTAACTTGTAATTAGCTGATAGAATTAGAGAGAGATAGCCTTGGGAGCTATGCTCACACGTCTCTTGGTACGGTGTCTGGCTGTGAACTGTTGAACTGTGTGAAACTGTGAACTAGGTGAACCTCTCTCTGTCTGCTTGTAGGGGGTATGTAATTTATACGTCAACACAGAGATAGAGGCTACCTCCACAGGCCTACTCTCACGGAGGCCTGGGGACATATTTTATGGGTTGTAACCTGAATCTGTGTGAAACTACAAATGTTTATGTGTGCTGTCACCTAGGAGGTGTGACAGAACAAATGCTTATGTAGCTTATGCTCAATAGTCTGGGTGATAGAATGTATATAATGAATATATGTCCTTGGCCCATATATATATAATACTGATTGATAGGGGCTAGAACACTACACCCACTACACCATCACCCTACCCCACTACACCCATCACCACCTACACCATCACCTACACCCACCCATCACCCTACACTACACCTTCTCCCACTCTCTCGGCCCCAACACATTGTTAAACCAGAAAAAACAAAACCAGATCGTCATAAAACATGACATTGCTTTTACGGTTTAAACTTGAAATAAAAATCTAAATTCTTCCAGAAAAATCTTGCTTTTGTTTTTACGGTTTAAAGTCGCAATAAAACCATAAATTCTTCCATAAATTTTTTAAAAGCAGTTTTTTACATATCTCCTCCTTCACCTCCTCCTCTCCTCCTCCTTCTCCTCCTCCTTCTCCTTCTCCTTCACCTCCTCCTCATTCTTCTCCTTTACTTCTTCCTCCTTCTCCTCCTTCTTCTCCCTGACAGCTGCTCCACATTTAACAAGTCATGAACATCTTCACACGGAATACTAATGACGTGTGTGTGTGTGTGTGTGTGTGTGTGTGTGTGTGTGTGTGTGTGTGTGTGTGTGTGTGTGTTCCTGCTATTTCCATAACCTTGTGATGACGCCCACGACCTGTCTTTCATTCGCTGGATTCCCCTCACTTGCCATCTTCCCCTCCTCACTCACTCCCACTCACTCACTCGCTCACCATCTTCAGCATTCCCAATAATTATTTCGCAGATATTAAAATAAAAGTTTGTCTAGTGTTCAGACTTGACTTTTGTCTGTGTGTGTGTGTGTGTGTGTGTCTGTTTGTAACTCTGTCTGTCTGTCTGTCTGTCTGTCTGTGTCTGTCTGTCTGTCTGGTCTGTCTGTCTGTCTGTCTGTCTGTTTTCCTTATGCATTTCCACATTCTTGAAGATAAAGAGAGTTGGAATATTTTTTTGGTAGGGAGGTGGGTGTGTTCGTCCCCTCCACCCCGGTCAAGTCGTGTAGCCTCACTACTACATTATAACAACAGTACTTAAGGTAACGAAGTCTTACTATCTCTCAGTGTTTATCAGGAGTTTCTTGTTTATGGTTATTACCTCACGCATTCCTTCCTTCTTCCTTCCTTACTTTCCTTCCCTTCCTTCCTTTCCTTTCTTCTTTCCTTCCTTCCTTTCATCCTTCTTTCACTCATCTCTCTCTCTCTCTCTCTCTCCTCCTCTTCCCGTCTTGGTATAACTAAACAGCAGAGGCAGCAGACGTTCTTATTTATGACTTATTGATAGGGCTAAGTCTTACTCCAGCAGGTGTGTGGGGCGAAGATGGATGAAAGGAGATAAATGGAGGGAAGGAAGAGGAATCACAAATAAAGAAAGAAAGTAGGTGAGGGTGGAAGAGATGGTGGAGTGGTGGAGGTGGAAGAGATGGTAGGAATGGTGGTGGAGGTGGAAGAAATGGTGGTAGTGGTGGAGGTGGAGGTGGAGGTGAAGAGATGGTGGTAGTGGTGAGTGGAGGTGGAAGATGGTAGTGGTGAGTGGTGGAGGTGGGCATGGTGGTAGTGGTGGTGGTGGAGGTGGAAGAGATGGTGATGTGGTGAGTGGTGGAGGTGGAAAAGATGGTGATAGTGGTGAGTGGTGGAGGTGGAAGACATGGTGATAGTGGTGAGTGGTGGAGGTGGAAAAGATGGTGATAGTGATGAGTGGTGGAGGTGGAAAGAGATGATAGTGGTGTATGGTGGTGACGGTGTTGAACCATTAACATTGTGGTGCACGTCTGGGATACTGAAATTGAGCGGTGTTTTGGTTGCGGGCGCCTGGTACCCATTGTCTTGTAACATACCACCGATATCCTCCGTCCTTTCCTTTCCTTCCCTCCCTTCTCCTTCCCTCCTCCTTCCTTCCCTCCTTCCTTCCTTTCCTTCCATATTCTCTCCCCCCCCCCCCTCATTGATGTTTATTATATTGATGAGTCACTGATGTTTGAATCTATGTTGGTGAGTCGCTGATGTTTGTCTATGTTGATGAGTCACTGATGTTTGTCTATGTTGGTAGTCACTGATGTTTGCCCTATGTTGGTGAGTCACTGATGTTTGTCTATGTTGGTGAGTCACTGATGTTTGTCTATGTTGGTGAGTCACTGATGTTTGTCTATGTTGGTGAGTCACTGATGTTTGCCTATGTTGGTGAGTCACTGATGTTGCCTATGTTGATGAGTCACTGATGTTTGTATATATATGTTGATGAGTCACTGATGTTTGTCTATGTTGGTGAGTCACTGATGTTTGTCTATGTTGGTGAGTCACTGATGTTTGCCTATGTTGGTGAGTCACTGATGTTTGCCTATGTTGGTAGTCACTGATGTTTGCCTATGTTGGTGAGTCACCGATGTTTGCCTATGTTGGTGAGTCGCTGATGTTTGTCTATGTTGATGAGTCACTGATGTTTGTATATAGTTGATGAGTCACTGATGTTTGTCTATGTTGGTGAGTCACTGATGTTTGAATCTATGTTGGTGAGTCGCTGATGTTTGCCTATGTTGGTGAGTCGCTGATGTTTGTCTATGTTGATGAGTCACTGATGTTTGCCTATGTTGGTGAGTCACTGATGTTTGCCTGTGTTGGTGAGTCGCTGATGTTTGTCTGTGTTGGTGAGTCACTGATGTTTGTATATATGTTGATGAGTCACTGATGTTTGTATATATGTTGATGAGTCACTGATGTTTGAATCTATGTTGGTGATTCGCTGATGTTTGCCTATGTTGGTGAGTCACTGATGTTTGCCTATGTTGGTGAGTCGCTGATGTTTGTCTGTGTTGGTGAGTCACTGATGTTTGTATATATGTTGATGAGTCACTGATGTTTGTATATATGTTGATGAGTCACTGATGTTTGTCTATGTTGGTGAGTCACTGATGTTTGTCTATGTTGGAGTCACTGATGTTTGTCTATGTTGGTGAGTCACTGCTGTTTGTCTATGTTGGTGAGTCACTCATGTTTGTCTATGTTGATGAGTCACTCATGTTTGCTATGTTAGTGAGTCACTGATGTTTTGCCTATGTTGGTGAGTCACTGATGTGTGTCTATGTTGGTGAGTCACTGATGTTTGTCTATGTTGGAGTCACTGATGTTTGTCTATGTTGGTGAGTCACTGATGTTTATCTATGTTGGTGAGTCACTGATGTTTGTCTATGTTGGTGAGACGCTGATGTTTGCCTATGTTGGTGAGTCACTGATGTTTGCCTACGTTGGTGAGTCACTGATGTTTGTCTATGTTGGTGAGTCACTGATGTTTGTCTATGTTGGTGAGTCACTGATGTTTGTCTATGTTGGTGAGTCACTGATGTTTGTCTATGTTGGTGAGTCACTGATGTTTGTCTATGTTGGTGAGTCACTGATGTTTGTCTATGTTGGTGAGTCACTGATGTTTGTCTATGTTGGTGAGTCGCCTCATGTTTGCCTATGTTGGTGAGTCACTGATGTTTGCCTATGTTGGTGAATCACTGATGTTTGCCTATGTTGGTGAGTCACTGATGTGTGTCTATGTTGGTGAGTCACTGATGTTTGTCTATGTTGGTGAGTCACTGATGTTTGTCTATGTTGGTGAGTCACTGATGTTTGCCTATGTTGGTGAGCCGCTGATGTTTGCCTATGTTGGTGAGTCGCTGATGTTTGCCTATGTTGGTGAGTCGCTGATGTTTGCCTATGTTGGTGAGTCACTGATGTGTGTCTATGTTGGTGAGTCACTGATGTGTGTCTATGTTGGTGAGTCACTGATGTTTGTCTATGTTGGTGAGTCACTGATGTTTGTCTATGTTGGTGAGTCACTGATGTTTGCCTATGTTGGAGCCGCTGATGTTTGCCTATGTTGGTGAGTCGCTGATGTTTGCCTTCATGTTGGTGAGTCGCTGATGTTTGCCTAAGGTTGTGAGTCACTGATGTTTGCCTATGTTGGTGAGTCGCTGATGTTTGCCTATGTTGGTGAGTCGCTGATGTTTGCCTATGTTGGTGAGTCGCTGATGTTTGTCTATGTTGGTGAGTCACTGATGTTTGTCTATGTTGGTGAGTCACTGATGTTTGTCTATGTTGGTGAGTCACTGATGTTTTCATGTTGGTGAGTCACTGATGTTTGCCTATGTTGGTGAGTCACTGATGTTTGTCTATGTTGGTGAGTCACTGATGTTTGTCTATGTTGGTGAGTCACTGATGTTTGTCTATGTTGGTGAGTCACTGATGTTTGTCTATGATGGTGAGTTACTGATGTTTGTCTATGTTGGTGAGTCACTGATGTTTGTCTATGTTGGTGAGTCACTGATGTTTGTCTATGTTGGTGAGTCGCTCATGTTTGCCTATGTTGGTGAGTCACTGATGTTTGCCTATGTTGGTGAATCACTGATGTTTGCCTATGTTGGTGAGTCACTGATGTGTCTATGTTGGTGAGTCACTGATGTTTGTCTATGTTGGTGAGTCACTGATGTTTGTCTGTTGGTGAGTCACTGATGTTTGCCTATGTTGGTGAGCCGCTGATGTTTGCCTATGTTGGTGAGCGCTGCTGATGTTTGCCTATTGGTGAGTCGCTGATGTTTGCCTATGTTGGTGAGTCACTGATGTGTGTCTATGTTGGTGAGTCACTGATGTGTGTCTATGTTGGTGAGTCACTGATGTTTGTCTATGTTGGTGAGTCACTGATGTTTGTCTATGTTGGTGAGTCACTGATGTTTGCCCATGTTGGTGAGCCGCTGATGTTTGCCTATGTTGGTGAGTCGCTGATGTTTGCCTATGTTGGTGAGTCGCTGATGTTTGCCTATGTTGGTGAGTCACTGATGTTTGCCTATGTTGGTGAGTCGCTGATGTTTGCCTATGTTGGTGAGTCGCTGATGTTTGCCTATGTTGGTGAGTCGCTGATGTTTGTCTATGTTGGTGAGTCACTGATGTTTGTCTATGTTGGTGAGTCACTGATGTTTGTCTATGGTGAGTCACTGATGTTTGCCTATGTTGGCGAGTCGCTCATGTTTGCTTATGTTGGTGAGTCACTGATATTTGCCTATGTTGGTGAGTCACTGATGTTTGCCTATGTTGGTGAGTCGCTGATATTTGCCTATGTTGGTGAGTCACTGGTGTTTCTAGTTGCAGGATTGTCTGTGTTGCTTTAATAGCCTTTGTTTATGTTGCTTTAGTCGTGTGTATTGTTTTAATATTGTTTATGTTGTTTTAATATTGTTTTTTAGTTTTAATCTTGTTTTTATTGTTTTAATCCTGTTATTATTGTTTTTAATCTTGGTTTATACAGGGCTTAACGTGGTGTATTGAGCCCAGAGTGCCTGAGGTTTATGAGTGGATGGCTGTAGGAAGATCGTAGCTATTGTGTGACTATCTCTATATAACTTGTCCTAAGAATACATTATTGTGACTGCTTAATTGTATGTCATGGAATACATTACTGTATGACTGTCATTTTTATCACTTGTCATACGTGTATTAGTGTGTGACTGTCATGCGAGTGTGTATTGTTGTAGACCTCTGACTACATTAAGAGTGGGTACAGTGACACTATAACACTGTATGGTAATGGTGGATAGGGTTTTTGACTGATGGAAGATATTTTATTGGAGCTCAGACGGGAATGGTGTTTCTAGTTTTATGGGAGGAAGTTAAAGGGTTACGAGGTATTGAGAGATAGTTGCTCCATCACCTGCATCCCCCTCAACCCCTTTCATCCCTCCCTCACACTTCTCCTCCCTCCTCCCCCTCCTCCCTCCTCACACCCCCTCCCCGTGCCTCTCCCTGTCTCATGAGTTGCTCCACCCCGCCTCCGCTGCCTCCGTATTTTTTTCATTTTTTACTTTACGGGAGATGAGAGAGAGAGAGAGAGAGAGAGAGAGAGAGAGAGAGAGAGAGAGAGAGAGAGAGAGAGAGAGAGAGAGAGAGAGAGCTCTTTCTTACCTTTCATTTATTTTTCCACCTCAAACGTCGAGCCCTTCCATTAATGGTGGTGGTTTCTCAGCTGTTAGTGTCCTCGTGTTAACTGCCTGGTGAGGAACAAGGCAAGAGTGAGTCAGGTAGTTGTTAATGGTGAGTAGATGCTGTGTGATGTGAGGGTAACGTTTGTTATCTGTCAAGTGAGTGTGACTAATGAGGCCCTGTCACACCACCCTACTGCCACCACTCTTGACACCACCACCTCGCTTTTCTTATCCTGTCACATCACCACCACCAACCCTGACATCCCACCAGCCTGACATCCCCACCAGCCTGACATCCCCACCCACCCTGACACCATCACCACCACCCTAACACCACCACTCTGACACCACCACCAACCCTGACACCATCACCATCACCCTAACACCACCACCACCACCTGACACCACCACCACCCTGACACCATCACCACCACCCTGATACCACCACCACCCTGACACCATCACCACCACCCTGATACCATCACCACCAATCCTGACACCATCAATCTGACACCATCACCACCCTGACACCACCACCACCCTGACACCACCACCCCACCTGACACCACCACCACCTGACACCACCACCCTGACACCACCACCAACCCTGACACCATCACCACCCTGACACCACCACCACCTTGACACCACCACCCACCTTGACACCACCACCACCACCACCACCCTGACACCACCACCACCTTGACACCACCACCACCACCAACCCTGACACCACCACCACCCTGGACACCACTCACCAACCCTGACACCACCACCCTGACACCACCACCCTGACACCACCACCCTGACACCCACCACCCTGACACCACCACCCTGACACCAACACCCTGACACCACCACCCTGACACCATCACCACCACCCTGACACCATCACCACCACCCTGACACCATCACCCTGACACCACCACCTGACACCACCACCCTGACACCATCACCACCAACCCTGACACCATCACCCTGACACCACCACCCTGACACCACCACCCTGACACCATCACCACCACCCTGACACCACACCAACCTGACACCATCACCACCACCCTGACACCATCACCCTGACACCATCACCCACCACCTGACACCATCACCACCACCCTGACACCACCACCCTGACAACCAACAACCTGACACCACCACCCTGACACCATCACCACCACCCTGACACCACCACCCTGACACCATCACCACCAACCCTGACAATTAACACCCACCACCTGGACACCACTCACCACCACCTGACACCATCACCCTGACACCACCACCCTGACACCAACCAACCCTGACACCATTCCACCAACCCTGACAACCAACCAACCTGGACACCACCACCTAACTAACCTGACACCAACCAACCCATAACCAACCACCAACTTCAACTCTGACACCACCAACCAACCTGACAACCAATCAACCAACCCTGACACCAACCAACCACCCTGACAACCACCAACCTTGGCACAACACCAACCTGACACCACCACCAACCAACCCTGACACCCACAACCTGACACCATCAACCACCACCCTGACCACCACCAACGACACCATCACCACAACCCTGACACCACCAACCCTGACACCACCAACCCTGACACCATCACCACCACCCTGACACCATCACCACCACCCCTGACACCCCACAACCACCCCTGACACCCACCACCACCACCCCTGAACCATCACCCTGACACCACCACCCTGACAACACCCACCCTGACACCACCACACCCTGACACCACCACCCTGACACCACCACCCTGACACCATCACCACCACCCTGACACCACCACACCCTGACACCACCACCCTGACACCACCACCCTGACACCATCACCACCAATCCCGACACCACCACCCTGACACATCACCACCACCCTGACACCACCACCCTGACACCACCACCACCACCCCTGAACCATCACCCTGACACCACCACCCTGACACCACCACCCTGACACCATCACCACCCACCCTGACACCACCACCACCTGACACCACCACCACCCTGACACCACCACCACCACCACCCCTGACACCACCACCACCCTGACACCACCACCACCCGACACCACCACCCTGACACCACCACCCTGACACCATCACCACCACCCTGACACCACCACCCTGACACCACCACCCTGACACCATCACCACCACCCCTGACACACCCACCACCCTGACACCATCACCACCACCTGACACCACCAACCACCACCTGAACCATCACCCTGACAATCACCACTCGACACCTACCACCCTGATACCATCACCACACACCCTGACACCACCACCACCCACCTGACACCACCATCACCCTGACACCACCACCACCCTGACACCACCACCACCACCACCACATACTACGACCGTCAGACCAGGTCAGAATGTATGACGTCATTTGTATTAGAACCAGAAACGTCATCCGCTTACCTGGCTAAAACCTCGAATGACGTCACAGGTAATCAGCGGTGCGAGACGACTAATGCAGGATTTTATTTTTTCTTCCGCTAGAAGTTTTATATATGTGCGGCGCACCTGGGAAGATAGTGTCACGCAGGTGTGCCATTAAACCTTACGGCTGTCGTCCACTAAGTACTTCTGTGGTGCTTTAAGGTCATGTCTGGGAATGTTGATTAGAAACTGTTTTGGAAGTGTGTGTGTGTGTGTGTGTGTGTGTGTGTGTGTGTGTGTGTGTGTGTGTGTGTGTGTGTGTGTGTGTGTGTGTGTGGGTGTGTGTGTGTGGTGTGTGTGTGGGTGGGTGTGTGTGTGTGTGTGTGTGTGTGGGTGTGTGTGTGTGTGTTGTGTGTGTGTGTGTGTGTGGGTGTGTGGGTGTGTGGTGTGTGTGTGTGTGTTGTGTGTGTGTGTGTGTGTGTGTGTGTGTGTGTGCACTATTGAGTCTCGGGTTGTGGACTATAAGTGGACGTGACATTTGATAATCTAACTCTCTTCTTCCCTGCCCTTCCATCCTCCCCACCCCTTTCCTCCTCCCCCACCCCTTCCCTTCTTTTCCCCTTATTCCCTCCTCCCCTCTCTCTTCTCTCCTTTTCTCTCCCTCTCCTCATCTCATTTCTCCTCCCACCTCCCCTTCCCTTCTCCCCTCCCCTCCCTTCGTGTGACTCCTCCCTCCCTTCTCCTCTTCCTCCCACCCCTCCCCTCCAGGCACTGACCCGCCCTGAGTGCCAGATGACGTCATGGTGCCTGTGGCTGCTGGCTCACCTCCCTAGTCAACAGCCTCTCCACCTCCCGCCCCTCCCCAGGTGAAATAAGCATAACGGGGCCTAGTCTTCAGGTAAAATAAGCCTGGGGAGGGGCCAGCTTCAGGTGATCCGAATCTTGAGTCACACAACACCTGTGATGCGTCAGGTTGGGAGGCAAGAGTTGTTGATGTTGTTGTTGGCAGAAAACCAAATCTACATCCTCCCTCTTGACCTGTCGTGCCAGGCGAGGCGAGTGAAAAAATAAAACATTGTTTTGATCAGTTAGGAAGGAACGGGACGTGGTTAACCCAGGTGAGCTAAACACAATTTTGACAGTTATCTCTTGTTGGGGCTCACCTGTATGTCTGTCCCAATATCTCGCGGCACCTGGCTAGTCACACACACACACACACACACGAAACAAGTTTGCTTTTTACAAATTCATATTAATATTAGTATTATTTTAATTTAGTGACTTAATTGTTGCTGGTGGCGGCGGCCACGTAGATGCACAGCTCACCTCCTGTTCGTAAGGGTCCTCCGGTTCGTGCCCAAGGCCTTTACAGTTTGGGAAGTAATGTCGGTCGAGTGCAGTGCCGGCCACGCAGCCTCCAAGTGTACCGAAAAAAGTCGAGTATATTGTGTGCTATTATCTCTGGGACCCACTGTTAAAATATTTCAGTCTTCAGAAATATATTTTAAGCTTTCAGAATTACGAGCATATTATTTGAAGTTTTACTAATATATTCTTAATCTACAGTAATGTATTTCAGCGTTACGTATTACGGCCTAGCTTTATGTATTTTAGCACGGATACTCGAAGCCCTAAGTCTATACCCTGTAGTAATATGGGTCCGCCCGCAACACAAACTCACAAAGTGGGTGGCCCGCAGCACACACTCAGACCTGCCACCGTCGCCCACACTGCCAACACATTGTTTAAGGCGGCAGCGGGAGCGTTATTAGGTAAGACACCAGGTAGTGCATTTAACGGGTGTTGTTGTTAGGATAAGTACACCGGTGTCCAGCGCCTCCCAACGCTGACAGAGGACGCAGGTATATCCGCAAGTTGTGGTCCAGTTGTCGGACAGTAAAGTTGTCCAGCTCGTCGTCCGATGAAAATTTTCTTTTGCTCGATAGTGCTAAAAAGGGACCCAAGGAGGGTTTTTTCGGAAACTTTCGACTACGAGGTGTAACTGTCACACCTCGCACAACTAGCACCGCCTCAACAACACGTCCACCCGCGCGGGCAAGCGAGAAAAGAATGTTTTGCTCATTCTGTAATCTTGTCAGCGCGGGTAACCAGCGCCTACAGGCTCATCAAGTTCAACGCTACTACTGTGTACGGCCGCGCTTGATAGTAGTGTCACATTCATTACAGTTGTCAGTGCCGGTCGGTGATGGTAACCTGCTTACTTTGTGTTTACCCTTAGTCTCGAGCGATTACGGTAGTACACGTGGTCGATGGTCAAACTCATGGTGTTAACTCTCTCTCTCTCTCTCTCTCTCTCTCTCTCTCTTCTCATACACAAACCCTCAGATTGAAAAGAAAAGAAGAAAACTGTATACCAACAACACAAAACAATTCTCTCAACAACACGAGGGAGAGTAATGTTCCTGCATTCAACCTCACCCCAGGACAGGGAGGTGGCTGAGGCAGGTATACTGAGGTGGAATGAGGAACACACACACACACACACACACCTGGCTGACTGACAGGAGAAGAAGGTAAGTGGAGGTGATTGGTGATAGTAGTGATTTGTGGTAATTGGTTACTAAAAACTTTTTATTAGTTATTGATTGTTGTTGTTGTTGTTTATTTGGTGTTGGTTGTTGTGTCTGTTTATATTATTAAAGGAATATGCAGACGGAACAAAATATTCGCTTCATGCCCCTATCACCGACCACCCCCTCACCCCAACCGACCAACCCCTCACCCCAGCCGACCACCCCGCACCCCACCGACGAACCCTCACCCTAACCGACCAACCCCTCACCCACCGACCAACCCCTCACCCCAGCCGACCAACTCCTCACCCCAGCCGACCAACTCCCTCAACCCCCACCGACCAACTCCCTCAACCCCCACCGACCAACTCCTCAACCCCCCGACTCCACCTCCTCACCCCTCCCCACCTGTAGAGACAACTAACACAACAAACCATCACATCTATGAAAAAAAATGGATCGACTCAACTTTTCAGCGGAAGAAACTAGAGACAGACTCCTGCATTAACGAGGCATCTCTGAGGACCCCCACCCACCCACTCAACTCACCCACTTCCACCAAAAGGTAAATGGAGATAGACGCAAAGCAATAAGGACACAGACAGGATAATGGAAGACGAGAATGGCGCAGCGATTACACGGTGGCGGGGAAGCGGAGGGTTAGCAGTATGTCCTCTATCACTACCCTCACTATCTTCCTCTTCCTCCTCTCTCCCTCCCTCACCCACCCACCCACCCACCCACACCCCTTTGCCAACATTTACGAACAAATCCCCTAGTGCATCACCTCCTCAAACACCGTGACCACACTCCCGGTAAACAAGCGTGGTGTTAAGTTCCTCCTGTTCCGCAGTACGGTCGGGAGTGTTTGTAGCGGTGGGCGACAATGGTTGGGGTGTAATTTATTTTATGGCTGGTTTTTGGTTATTATTGTTTTATTGTTGTTTTCTTATTGCTTATGTCAGTATTATTATTGTTATTGTTGTCGTTACTATTATTATTATTATTAGTATTAGTAGTAGTAGTAGTAGTAGTAGTAGTTGTAGTAGTATCATCATCATTGTTATTGTTAAAGATACCTACCCAACCTTGTAACGTCAGACCACTCCCAAGGTGAGGTATACATGACACACTAGCACACAAAATGTAAAACAAAGTTACATAAATTAATCTGTGCTTAAAAGAAAGTTAGGAGAGGATGATTAGGGCGGAGGTATAATGCTGCTTAGTCTGGCCAGATACTTTAGTGCTAATTAACCTGAGAGGAGGAGGAGGAGGAGGGAGGTATGGGGAGAGGAGGAGGGGGTGGGGTGGGGGAGGAGGAAGGGGACGAAGAAGAAGAGGAGGGGGACAGATGAGATAGGGAAGAGTAGGGATGGGTGAGGGAGGGGGGAGTAGGGATGGGGATATGGAACAGGGTTGGGACAGGAAGGAGGAAGGTGAGGAGGGGATCAGGGAGGAGGATGGGGACTGGGAGGAGGGGGGTGAGGAAGACGGCGAAGAGGAGGGGGAGGATGATGACAAAGAGGAGAGGAGGGAACGAGGAGGAGAAGGAAAGGAGGGCGGGAAAGAGCATGTAGATAAAAAACACGGAGGAGGAAGATGGGAGGGAGCAATATAAAGAGTAGGGGAGATGGAAGAGGAAGGAAGGGAAAAAAGGGAGGTATGAAATATAATGATTAGAAGGAGCGAAATGAAAAGAATGAAGGGAGAGGAAGAATAGGATGTAGTATTGAGAGAACGAGAGAGAGAAAGAGAGAGATGGGAGAGAAAGAGGCAGGACGCAATAATATGAACTCTAAGGACACAGCCACCCACGGTTCAGTATCGAGTGTGTGTGGTGTCGGCCCCTGTGCCCAATATATGGTAAGGAGAACGTAGCCTCGACATACATCATGAAAGGGGGAGATGAAAGAGAAAGATTAATAATTTGAATTGAATGAAAGGAAGAAGAAAGAATAAAGGTCAGACAGTAGAAATAATTCGTTTTTCTTTACCAGTAGATAAAAACTGTGATACGAATGACACTGGTAGCGTGTAGGTGAATTGGAGACCGGCAGCCCCCAAACACACACCAAATGACGCGTAGTTATGTGGCTGTTGTCTTGAATCCCTTCCCTCACACAGACAGACAGACAGATCAGGATACTGATGTAGCCGTGTTGAGTGTTTGAGAAGGTAGCAAGGAACAGCTAACATGTCGCCTCTTGTGTATACGTCTGGGAGGTTATTATATGACGCTCTGTCCTATGTATTGTGTAGCATACCGTCCCTCTTAACACCACTTACAGACGTTTTCTTTTGTTGACATATATCGCAACATTGCTTACTCCTGGGGACATTTTACAGAGAGTATAACAGGGCATGGGGACATTAGCCTGTCCGTACATTTTACAGTCTTTACGTACATTTTCTGAGTACCAGAGCCACGGTAAGATCTCGTTATGGTAATAAAATGGATAATTACGGCAATTAAATGTTGCAGTAACAATCCCGACGTGTATATAATTAAGTAATTTAGTAGTTACTGATATGAAAATATTTCAATATTTAAAAAAGTGTGTATATAAATAATTTTTTAGTGGTCTTATAAATATTTTCCTCTTCTTGTTTAACCTCAGGGGCTAGTTGGCTAATTAGGCCACTCGGGCCAACCTCACATATTTTCCAGGGCGTGTTATTGGGCCAAGAGCACGTACTGTTGGGCCCTAGGGGTGAGCCATCAACCCGGGGAGTGGCGGAGTGAGGACACCTAGAATGTTTTTGTCCCCAGCTGACACACACACACACACACACACACACACACACACACACACACACACACACACACACATTCTCTCTCTCTCTCACTTGTATGTGTCGTAGTTTGTCTCTCAGGATGGTGGTAAATTCTTCATCGTGAAGTACAAGAGACTCGCTTCATTGTGGCTCAGCAGACCCCCGCCCTGGTCTTAGAGTAGAGACGCCTTCTTCTCTTGGATACATTGTAGGGTGTGTGGTGAGGAGGTGTGTGTGAGGGCGTGTTGTGTGGTGAGGGAGGTTGTGTGGTGTGAGGAGTGTTGTGTGGTGTGAGGGAGTGTTGTGTGTTGTGAGGAGTAAGTGTGTGGTGTGAGGGAGTGTTGTGGTGTGAGGGAGTGTTGTGTGGTGAGGGAGGTTGTGTGTTGTGAGGGAGGTTGTGTGGGTGAGGAGGCTGTGTGTGTGAGAAGTGTTGTGTGGTGTGAGGGAGTGTTGTGTGGTGTGAGGGAGTGTTGCGGTGTGGAGGGAGTGTTGTGTGGTGTGAGGGAGTGTTGTGTGTTGGTGAGGAGTGTTGTGTGGTGTGAGGGAGGTTGTGTGTTGTGAGGGAGGTTGTGGGAGGGAGTGTTGGGTGTGGTGTGAGGAGTGTTGTGTGGTGTGAGGGAGTGTTGTGGTGAGAAGTGTTGTGGTGTGTGAGGGAGTGGTGTTGTGGTGAGGGAGTGTTGTGTGGTGTGAGGGAGTGTTGTGTGGGAGGGAGTGTTGTGTGTTGTGAGGAGTGTTGTGCTAGAGGGAGAGTTGTGTGTTGTGAGGGAGGTTGTGGTGTGAGGGAGTGTTGTGTGGTGAGGAGTGTTGTATGGTGTGAGGGAGTGTTGTGTGGTGTGAGGGAGGTTGTGTGGTGTGAGGGAGTGTTGTGTGGTGTGAGGGAGCAGTGTGGTGGAGGGAGTGTTGTGTGGTGTGAGGGAGGCAGGAGGGAGTGTGTGGTGTGAGGGAGTATTGTGGTGTGAGGAGGTTGTATGGTGTGAGGGAGTGGTTGTGTGTTGTGAGAGTGTTGTGTGGTGTGAGGGAGTGTTGTGGTGTGAGGGAGTGTTGTGTGGTGTGAGGGAGTGTTGTGTGGTGTGAGGGGAGTGTTGTGTGGTGTGAGGGAGTGTTGTGTGGTGTGAGGGAGTGTTGTGTAGAGAGGGAGTGTTGTGTGGTGTGAGGGAGTGTTGTGTAGGAGAGTGTTGTGTGGTGTGAGGGAGGGGGGGAGTGTTGTGTGTGTGAGGGGAGTGTTGTGGGTGGAGGGAGTGTGTTGTGAGAGGTTGGGGAGGGAGTGGTAGTGGTGTGAGGGAGTGTTGTGTGGTGTGAGGAGTGTTGTGTGGTGTGTGAGGGAGTGTTGTGTGGTGTGAGGAGAGTTGTGTGTGAGTGGTGGGAGGAGTGTTGTGTGGTGTGAGGGAGTGTTGTGTGTTGTGAGGGAGGAGTGTGTGGTGTGAGGGAGTGTTGTGTGGTGTGAGGGAGGTTGTGTGGTGTGAGGGAGTGTTGTGTGTGAAGGAAGGTGTGGTGTGAGGGGAGTGTTGTATGGTGTGAGGAGTGTTGTGTGTTGTGAGAGTGTTGTGTGGGTGTGAGGGAGGTTGTGTGGTGGAGGGAGGGTGTGGTGTGGGAGTGTTGTGTGTTGTGAGAGTGTTGTGTGGTGTGAGGGAGTGTTGTATGGTGAGGGAGTGTTGTGTGGGTGGAGGAGTGTTGTGGTGAGGGAGTGTTGTGTGTGAGGGAGTGTTGTGTGGTGTGAGGGAGTGTTGTGTGGTGTGAGAGAGTGTTGTGTGGTGTGAGGGAGTGTTGTGTGGTGTGAGGGAGTGTTGTGTGGCGTGAAGTGTTGTGGTGTGAGGGAGGTTGTATGGTGTGAGGGGAGTGTTGTATGGTGTGAGGGAGGTGGGGGAGTGTTGTGTGGTGTGAGGGAGTGGTGTGGTGTGAGGGAGTGTTGTGTGGTGTGAGGGAGTGTTGTGTGGTGTGAGAGTGTTGTGTGGTGAGGGGAGTGTTGTATGGTGAGGGAGTGTTGTGTGTTGTGAGGGAGCAGGTGTGAGGAGTGTTGTGTGGTGTGAGGGGAGGTGTGGTGTGAGGAGGTTGTGTGGTGTGAGGGAGTGTTGTGTGGTGTGAGGGAGTGTTGTGTGGGTGAGGGAGTAGTTGTGTGAGGGAGGTTGTGTGGTTGTGAGGAGTGTTGTGTTGTGTGAGGGAGTTGTGTGTGTGAGGGAGGGTGGTGTGTGAGGGAGTGTTGTGTGTTGTGAGGGAGTGTTGTGTGGTGTGAGGGAGGTTGTGTGGTGAGGGAGTGTTGTGTGTTGTGAGGGAGTGTTGTGTGTTGTGAGGGAGTGTTGTGTGTGTGAGGGAGTGTTGTGTGTTGTGAGGAGTGTTGTGTGGTGTGTGAGGGAGTGTTGTGTGTCCCGTTGTGCATTATGATGAGTCTGTTTGTGTATGAAATGCTCAAGTGTGTGTATGTGTGTATGGGTGTTAAAGAGTGTATGAATGGTACTTGTCGTGGGTTAAAAATGAGTTAGGTGTATGCTCAGCCCTTGTATTGTGTGAATGGGTTTTGTAAGGTGTATTTAGCTATTACTGTGTACTTTGGCGTCCGTGTTGAATGGGACGTGTGTGTGTGTGTGTGTGTGTGTGTGCGTGTGTGTGTGTGTGTGTGTGTGTGTGTGTGTGTGTGTGTGTGTGTGTGTGTGTGTGTTACTGTGTTTTGTTGAGTGCACGAGTGTTGTTGCATCGGGTGACATGAGTGTTATTGCAGGGTGATGTATACCGTGAGTGTTATTGCAGGGTGATGTATGACTGTGAGTGTTATTGCAGGGTGATGTATGACTGTATGAGTGTTATTGCAGGGTGTATGGGGTGATTGTGTGTAATTAGGTGTTGCCTATGTGTTTTGTCAAGTGTTGTGCATTATCTGCCTGTGTTGAGTGGAGAGTTGCTGTGGTGAGTGAGAGCTGCTGTGTTGAGTGAGAGTTGCTGTGTGCTGAGTGAGAGTTGCTGTGTGTTGAGTGAGAG
Source organism: Homarus americanus (assembly GCF_018991925.1). Classification (NCBI taxonomy): domain Eukaryota; kingdom Metazoa; phylum Arthropoda; class Malacostraca; order Decapoda; family Nephropidae; genus Homarus; species Homarus americanus. The sequence goes on from NW_024718752.1 coordinate 17,568, forward strand.
TTGCTGTGTGTTGAGTGAGAGTTGCTGTGTGTTGAGGAGAGTTGCTGTGTTGAGTGAGAGTTGCTGTGTTGAGTGAGAGTTGCTGTGTGTTGAGTGAGTTGCTGTGTGTTGAGTGAGGATTTGCTGTGTTATAAAGAGTTGCTGTGTGTTGGAGTGAGAGTTGCTGTGTGAGTGAGGAGTTGCTGTGTGTTGAGTAAGAGTTGCTGTGTGTTGAGTGAGAGTTGCTGTGTGTTGAGTGAGAGTTGTGTTGAGTAAGAGTTGCTGTGTGTTGAGTGAGAGTTGCTGTGTGTTGAGGAGAGTTGCTGTGTTGGAGGAGAGTTGCTGTGTGTTGAGGAGAGTTGCTGTGTGTTGAGTAAAGAGTTGCTGTGTGTTGGAGGAGTTGCTGTGTGTTGAGGAGAGTTGCTGTGTGTTGAGTGAGAGTTGCTAAAAGGAGTAAAGAGTTGCTGTGTGTTGAGGAGAGTTGCTGTGTTGAGTAAAAAGCTGTGTTGAGTGAGAGTTGCTGTGTTGAGGAGAGTTGCTGTGTGTTGAGTGAGAGTTGCTGTGTGTAATAGAGTAAAGAGTTAGCAATACGTAACTGAACGTGGCCACTGA